>NC_047042.1:88616255-88916255 GCF_011762595.2 Tursiops truncatus
CTTGTTTCTAATAATGTCTGAATAAGATTCTATCTGACTGACCCTTCTGCAGATAACAACTATAAAGTCTAGACAAAAATAAAACAAAACTAAAAAGCAAAACCAATGGCCAGAAAGTGCTGGAGAGCAACAAAATGCAGGTAGTTTCTGGAAGGAAATCCACACTTAGACAAAAGGGAAGGCTCTGGGTGAGTTCCTATCTGTATGGCTTATAAACTGAGTAAAGGCCTCAGCTTGCCCTGTAGATGTAGGATGCTAAAACTATGCTAGAACACCTGAAATCTTTTTGGTCTAAAAAAATCAAATAACAAAGATCTGGACAACAAAGCTTCTGGAAAGTGATGGAATCAGAGAGAAGGAGACTAAAGATGCATCCCGACCGCCTGACTGGCCCTGAAACATAAATGTTTGGGGTAGGTTCCAAGCAGCTTAGTTAAGGATTAGATAGAAACTGTTATCCAAGAAAAAGAGCTTGAAGTTTGAGGCCTATCAAGCTAATTGCCTGCTAACAGAAACAAACTCAACAACAAAACACTCTTTACAGGCATAAAACATAATCTAGCAATCCACAATCTAAAATTACTTAATACACAAAGAATCAGAAAAATCTGATTCATTCTCAAGAGGAAAGAGAGTAAATGAAGGCCAACTCCAAGATGAGCCAGATGTTGGAATTAGCAGTCAAGTATTTTAAAGTAGTTATTATAGTGATGTACAAGGTCATGAAGAATATATGCTCACAATGAGTTTTTAAAAAGTAAATCTTAGCAGAGAAGTAAAAAGAATAACAAAGAATGAAATGGAAATTCTAGAATTGAAAATTACAATATTTGAAAATTTAAAAATTCACTGGATGGGCTTAACCAAAAGAAAAAGAAAAACAAAAAAAAGAGGAATCTGTGAACTTGAAGAGAGAGCAGTCGAAATTAGCGATTCTGAAGAATAGAGAAAAAATATTTTATAAATGAACAGCACCTCAGTGAAACATGGCAAAATATGAAAACATTTACCATAAGTATAACGCAAGTCCCAGAAGAAGAGAGAGGGAATGGGGCATAAATAATGGCCATTTTTTTTACATACATTTGTAAATTTGAGAAGATTAGAAAAACCTAAGTGGCATGTATACAAAGAAAACCATGCAAAACATAGTCACACTTCTGAAAATCAGTGATTAGGAGAAAATCTTGAATATAGCCAGAGAAAATCAACACATTTTATAAAGGGGAATGAAAATTCAAATCATTACTGATCTCCTGTTAGAAAAAAATGGAGGGTAAAATACATTAGAACAAAATCTTTAAAGAGTTGAAAGGGCAAACTGTTAACCCAGAATTTTCTGTCCAGAAAAAATATCCTTCAAGAATGAATGCAAAATGAAGACATTTTTAGGTCAAACTAAGGGAATTTGTCACCAGTGGACCTGAACTAGAACCATATTGCGTTGAAAGAAGTTCTTCAAGCTGAAAGGAAATATTAGACAGAAATGACCGATTTTGAGCATTACCATAAAGATATACTAATCAAGACAGCAGAGTATTGGTGAAAGAATAGACACATCAATCAATGTAATAGAATAGAGAGCTCAGGAATAGATCGACCCAAATTTAGCTAATTTTTGAAAAAGATGAAAACACAATTCAATGGAGAAAGGATAAATTACACAAATATATACGTTTATCAAAACTCAGCAAATGTACACTTAAGATTTATGCATTTCATTGTATATATGCAAGTTTAAAAGAAAAAAAATAAAGTGATGAACTTTAATGATTTGCATATTGACAGATTTAGGAGTGAAATGCATCAATGTCTTCAATTTACTTTGAAATGCATTAAAAACAAGATGGATTGATGCATGGATAGAAGAATGAATAGAAAAGTGATAAAGCAGATTAGTAAAATGATAATGGTCAAATCCAAGTGGCAGTTATACAGGTGCTTCTAGTATTATTTTTCTCTCTCTGTTTAAAGTGTTTTGTGTAAAAAAATAATAATGGACTGCCTGTTATGGACTGGTATTTCTAACCATGGTCCCCCAAATCAGGAAAAAGTAGTTCTTTATTCTCAGGTATCTCCTAGTCTAGTGAGAGAAACAAACATGTAAATCATAAAAATATGGTACTATAAATTCAGTAGGGATGAATAAAGGTTATTATGACAACATGGAGAAAGGTCCCATAATCCAAACCAAGGGTGGTCAGAGGTGGTGAGGAAAGGGGTCTAGTATTAGGTGATGCTTTTACTGAGTCCTAAAGGATGAAAAACAGTTTGCCAGAAAAGTTGAGGAAAGAAGGCAAGGGAGGAAAGAGTATTCCAGGTAGAGGAGATAGCATGGGCAAAGACAAGAAGAGGATTTACAAAAGAAATGAGTGGGATATTAAATGTAATTAGAAGCCAAACACTGCAGTTTGGGCCTGTGTTATTGGGAGCTATAGAATGGTCTTAAATAAGGAAGTAGCATGAACACATTTGAGTTTTAGACAGACTGCTCTGGCAGCTGTGGAAGACAATTGAAGTATTGCTTCTGCAAGAGTAATTAGGCTGTTATAATAATAAGACTTGATGGGAGCCTGAACTAGGACTTACATTTTAAGGATGGGGGAAAAAGGGATGTCAGTTTAAGGCACAGGAAGGAAGCAAGGTTGGATATGGGTTTGGGGTGGCCATATAATTTATCATCTATAAAGGGCACTTTTGAGAGTGAAAGTTGGCATTTTGATAATTATGCCAGGGCACCAGGAATTAACTGAAATAGTCTAGGGTAAGTGGAGCATGTTGTCAGACGAGATATGACGGGGCATGTATTGAAGAGGAGCCTAGAATGACTCTGAAACCCCTAACTCAGCTGACAGAGATGGGAGCAGGTTTAAAAGTAAAGATGATGACATACAAAGAAGTTTGTGATTTGTTGGTTTCTGCTCTAAGGAATTTACAATCTAGAGGACACTCAACTTTTCTTGGCTACGGTAGTCAGGGATAGAAGAGGCATCTGAGCTGGATCATAAAGAATGTAGGTTTTGGATCTCCAGAAAGATAGAAGGAGACATAAGACCAAAGTGAGCCCTGTGCCTTGAGCTCTGAAAATAACATTTTTCTTAGAGCTGGGTTTTTTTGATTATTTAAATAGTTAAAAAATGGAAATAACTCAAGTATCCCATTATTAGAATTTTAGGAGTCCAAGTGAGAAATAGACACCAAAACAGACAGATGAGGTCAATATATCTATATCTATCTCTATTATTGTTATTACCAGATCTGGACTGGAGCAGGTAACTGGGACCTGCAGCCACCATTGTGCTTCCTGATTGGATCTCGGGAGTCCTCACGGGGAGAGGAGTCTCTAAGGCAGTCACCACGATATTCTTGTTTTCAGAGGTATTCTGTAACTTCAAGGTGGAGCTCCTTTCCAGGTAGATGATTATCCATCTAGAAGAAGAATCACTGTCTTATCTGTATCAAGCCCTGAGAGGGGGTTTAGAGAGAGAAAGATAACAGGTGACATCTGACTTTTATGTCATTAACTTCTTCCTATCAAAAAAGTAAATCAACTGATGTTGGAATCTTCTTACTTAACCAGTTGGATAATTCCCTCCTCTTCCAATGTTGGGGAGTTAAAGGAGGGGTGGGGAAAAGAGATAAAAGCTTTACTGGCATGCTGTCCTTTCCTGGAATGAAAGTTATTTTGTGGACGCATGAAGGCAGGAGAGTAGAGTCCCTTCTAACATACTTTATATTTCTATCATAATTCAAGTCCAGTTTGGTTATCCATTTCAGAAATATATTAATATATTCTCATGTGGCAACACCCTTTATAGAACACTCCCACTATGCCTCTGCCTGCAAGTCTCCTTTTTTCCTTTATCCTAATGGTTTCTAGGCACTGACATCCTCATATATGTAGATTTACATTCAATTACAAATTCTTTAGGCTGCAATTTCATTTTGCTTCCATTTCTATCTGATTGGTTTCTTTTGAACAAGATATACCTCTTGATCACTGTCTTCATAATGAATTCTATACCACCAAGTCTCAGCCATATTTATGAGGTAAAATTGATCTTCTTTGCTAAGCCTCAAGTTCACCTTGATTTTTTCCCCCCTAATCTATATTGAATGCATTGGTATATCTACTAAAATATATGTAGATAGGGCTTCCCTGGTGGCGCAGTGGTTGAGAGTCCGCCTGCTGATGCAGGGGACGCGGGTTCGTGCCCCGGTCCAGGAAGATCCCACATGTCGTGGAGCGGCTGGGCCCATGAGCCATGGCCGCTGAGCCTGCGCGTCCGGAGCCTGTGCTCCGCAACGGGAGAGGCCACAACAGTGAGAGGCCCGCGTACCACAAAATAAATAAATAAATAAAATAAAATATATGTAGATTCTTGTACTTTCAACTATGTTCTCCTTTGAATTATCTGGCACTTCATCCACTGTTAAATCTTTTTTTTCAATGTCAGAAGCGTTGTTGACTGTCTTAATATTTTTGCCATTTTACTGAGAATATTTCATCTTCCTTTTCAATTTCAAGTCCTCTCAATCAGAACAGCAAATTATTTTCTTCCCAGTCATCATGATATATTCTTTGTCAGAGGTATTCTATAACCTCTAGATGGAACTCAAGGATACATGCCCTGCTCCCTCTTTCCAAAGTCAAGGAAGAAGAAGATGTGTACTGATATCTATCTATATATCTAGATCTATAATCTGTATATCTATATATCTTCACCAAAAAAATTAGTGCCTTTTGGTGGGTAGAGGAAAATCTCTCTCAGGACTGGATGATATCTTTGGAGACTTTTTTCTCCTTATCTTTTCATCCTTGCAAGATGAACTGGGAAAGACTTCTATTTGGAGGAGTCCCTTATCATGGTAGACCTAGAAGAGCTAGGTAGAAGACAGAAGAGGAAGGCTGGCAAGTACATCTTAGCTGAGATTGACTTTGCAACTCTGGAAAATGGGCTTTATTTTCCGTGCTGTCACTATGAGGGTAGTAAGATCTAGAAAGCCAAGAAGAAGGTCATTCAGCTTCATTTTAATTAAAGCTTAAGGCTAAAGGGTCAAAAGTAATGCGCATAGCTCATCTAGACCAGTGTTGGGGAAAATATTACAAGCCTCTTCTTAATATTTACATATGGGGGCTTCTGTTCCATTCTTCAGGAAGAAACAGTATTGGAGAAACACTTCTTGCCCTTTTATCCAAACTCTTCCTCCAACAAGGAGGGTGAAACTAATTCAACTGGTGAAACTAGGGAGTCCTTGGAAGCCTTTGAGTCCCATTAATGGGAGCACAGCCATTGCACTGTGACTCAAGTGACATAGGACATCTCTTTCATCTATACATGCTTCCAGGATTAGCAGGGACTTGCTGTTCTCTATTCCCTAATTTCAGCTTCTTCAAGACTGTAACTGCATGGGTACATCAGGGTTGCATATTTACCAAACTCTAGGTTTGGGGAGTGGTAAAGGAAGCCTTGCAATGACCTCTGATTCTGATTTATTGGCAATTGAGCTGATAGTTTGATACTGATTTAGCTAGTTATTTATGTTTGTACCCTGAAGGGGACAAGGAAAAGTGCTAATTTGAGTACCAAATCCCACCCTGAACTTTCAGCACCCAGCTTACCAAGGAAGTAGATCCTACTGAGATACCAAAGGTTTAGCTAGGAAAAGAGCTTTGCATGTTCCTGGAGTGTATTCTCTGCATATGGCTCCCTCCTCACCAATGTGACCTGTTACAGTGTCATCTACTCAAGGATTCAAGGACTTAGTATCCCAATCAAATGTCTCTTTTCATCAGCGATAATCAGCATCCCTAGCTAAAATCCTATTCTTTTTGGAACTTTGTGTTTTGGTCTGGAAAATCAAAACATATCTATATTATCCTCCATTTTCTAATAATCTACAATTTACTTCTCATATTCTTTCCTTTTAAAGCCCCAATACAATGTGGAAGAAATGGTTAAATCATTACCTGTCATGTGGCAAAGATGTCCTAGTCATAGGCCACTATAGTTAGAGTGGTGAAGATATAAAATAGGTTGTAATAGGGGAAAATGCACAAGCAGAGACGTAGCAGAACACACACACTCCCACAAGCACTTCTTTTGCTAGAGAGTTGTTGACTCAAGCTGGGCATAGCTGGACAGGGTGCACTATAACCAATGATTCAGTGGAGAAGACTTTGCTCCTGTAATGCTCTCCATATTTATAGGAATTATAAATTTATTTTTATAGGAACTATATATTCATATTTACAGGTACTATATATTTGTAGGAACTTGTTAGACCAGAATTGGCAAAATTTTTTCTGTAAGGGACCAAAGAGTAAGTATTTTCAGCTCTGTGGTACATAGGTTCTGTCACAGCTACTCAACTCTCTACTGTATTGCGAAAGCAGACATAGCCAGTATGTATATTAATGGGCATGGCTGTGTCTCAATAACACTTTATTTACAAAGGAGGTGGTGGGTCAGATTTGACTCATGGAGCCAGTTTGCTAACCATTTATCTAGATAACAGTGTAAGAGTGAGCACTTTGTATTCAGAAGTGGTCTTGGTAGAAAGGGAGAACTTTTGGAACTTAACACCTGGTGTGTCAGCCTGTTCTTCTATTGACCTAACTCTGACTGGCTGAGTCAGCTTTCTGCCACGCTACCAAAAGGGATCTGGAATGAACCTCTGGAACTAGACGCCAGGAGCACTGTTATTCATTTCACATGAGTCTACAGGAGAAGATAGGACTCACAGCAACATTTCTAGAAAGACCTGTCTGAAGTTACAGTCTCCAATTCGTTACCTTCTCAATCAACTCCAGTAGAGCATCTATCCCCACCATGTTTTTGAAAAGGTCATTCATTATCAGTCTCCATGTTATAAAACCCAAAGATGGCTCTCTGTACTCTCCTTACTCAGTCACTCTGCAGTGTGCATGTAGCTGACTGCTTTGTCTTTCTTAATGCACCATCTTCTCTCGGCTTCTATGGCACTGCATTTTCTGCATTTTCCTTCTGCTTCATTGGCTACTCTTTTCCTGTTTGTCTGTACTGGCTCCATCAGCACGTCATCTAAATGTCAGAGTGCCACACAGTTAGGTTTTGGGCACACGCTCTTCTCTATTTGTTCTTCCTCCATAACTAATTTCATTTAGTCCTTTGGTTTAAATGACATTTATATTCAATGATTCCAAAATTTACAACTCCACCTCTGGCATTTCCTTTCAGCTTTAGAGCCATATATGCAATTATATTTTTGATGTTTATGTTTGGCTGTTTAATAGCCATCTCAAGTTTAATATTTCCAAGGCAGAAGGAAACCTTTTCCCCAGCTTTCAGTATCTCAGTGTATAGCACTATCCTTACAGCTAACCAAGTAAAAGCCCACCTCGTTCTTTATTTCTCTCTCACACAAGCTTCTCTTCGGAACCATAAGCAGAACGGAGCCCAAACCAAACAGCTTCTCTCCATGTCTACTAATCCAAGTCACCCCCCTGCTGGACGGCTGTAACAATCCACTGATTCTTCGAAATTCTCCTTTCTGGTTACAACCTCTTCTCCAAGGAACAGCCAGAGTGCTATGTTTAAACGGTAAATCGGATCGTGTCTCTTTCTGCAGAGAACCTTTAATGACTTCTTGGCACATGCAAAGAAAACCTAAAGTTCTTATGTTATTCGGTCCCTCTGAGACTCTCCAATCTCCTCTTCTGTCAGTCTCCCCCTCACTCCCTTTGTTTCAGCTATGTTGGCTTGTTCCCATTGTAGAACTTTTTATACCAGCTCTTTCTTCTGTCTGAAATGTTCTTCTCCCCAAGATCTTTGTGTGACCAGTTCCGTTTCTGAGCCTCAGCTCAAAAGTCATCCTCTCAGGCCTTTCCTTATTAACTATTTATCACTTCACTCACCACCCATGGACATTGTCTATTACATTGTCTATTGTAATAGTAATAGACAATGTTCTTATTTTCCTCATAGCTCTTACCTTGATTATAAGGGCCTATGTTTATGTGTTTCTTGTGTGTCTCCCAATAGAAAGTAAGCTCCTGAGAGCAGGGACCTTGTCTTCTAGTTACACTCTGTATCACCTACAGCATTGCTTAGTAGAGAGTTGCCTCGCAGTAAATACTTGCTGAAATTAAACAGATAATGTACCTCAGAAAGCTTCTTTGCTTTCTTAAATATCTGAGTCAGGAATATTGTTTACCATCTGATCAGCTTTGATTCGTAAACAGTCACATCTCTCAGCAGTGAGTCATCAACCCCCACAATGCATCTCTTCTTCCTGTGGCGGTTGATTGGTTTCTGGATCTTTCTAGGCTCTTTACTCCTGGATACAGAAAATACGGGGCTGCCTCTTGCTGAGAGGCTCACTCTGCACTGTCTTTTCTTTTCTTGCTAAGTCACAGTTTCTATCAGTTTCTTGATCTCCTTATACTTTTTAAGAGATTTAAAATTTTAAATCCTTTTGGATTTTCTTTGATTATGATACATACTTATATATGATAAAGAGTCTGTGGACTCCTGAGTCCAGTTGGGGCAGTTCCAACTCACTCCACCCCTGTGGTCTCAGCGTAATTATTTTTTTTAAAATAAATTTATTTATTTTATTTATTTATTTTTGGCTGCATTGGGTCTTTATTGCCGCATGCGGGCTTTCTCTAGTTGTGGCGAGTGGGAGCTACTCTTTGTTGCGGTACGTGGGCTTCTCATTGTGGTGGCTTCTCTTGTTGCAGAGCACAGGCTCTAGGTGCATGGGCTTCAGTAGTTGTGGCACGTGGGCTCAGTAATTGTGGCTCGTGGGCTCTAGGGTGCAGGCTCAGTAGTTGGGGCGCACAGGCTTAGTTGCTCTGTGGCATGTGGGATCTTCCTGGACCAGGGCTCGAACCCGTGTCCCCTGCATTGACAGGCGGATTCTTAACCACTGCACCACCAGGGAAGCCTCAGCATAATTATTAATGGCACCTCCTTATGTTCCCCAAATTGTCTCAGTTTGGACAATATACTATATGGTCACCCTTACTGGTAAGCCTTCCTGCAGTCATTCCTGCTCGTTTGTCATCCAACCTCTGTTCCCCAGTTTTTAATCCCTTCTGGTGAGGGGTCTCAGGTGGCATTACACTCTTAGTGGATCCCCAGGGAGCTCTCATTACACACTGTCACATCTGGCCATGGAACTCCAACGTGGGCTTTGCAGCCACTGTCTTCTCGTACCATGACAGGCAGACTCATTTATCTCAGTGAGATGAATTAGCAATTAACAATTCGCCTCCTTAGAGCTGCTGAGCTGGGCTTTGCACAGGGAACTGCCTGCCTCAGAAAGCTGAGTCATCAGCCAAAACCCACAGCCTTCAATATTTGAAAACTCCGTCTCTTCCTCTTCTGCCAGATGAATTGCTTGCTGTTTGTTAACGGGACTGCTAGTCTAGGCTGAAATGAAATTTCTTTCTTTCTCTTTTTCTTTCATTCTTTTCCTTTTTTTGTCTTATATTTAGCCTGCTTGTGCCTCATTGGCCTACACTTCAGGAATCAATAGTAAATCATTTTACTTATTGATTATATCTGGTTTGGCCAAGTCTTTTCATAGCCATTGATGCTATGGCTTAAAATGCTATGGTATTCTCCTCCTAAATAGTCTATAATTAGATTTCTACCACTGCACTATATTAGTCTTCACCCAAATTAGTTTTACTTTACCTCATTTCACAAGGGAATCCTACAACATGGGGTGATGTTCCACTGTAGCAGCTGTGATTTGATTCCATCTGCCTTAATGTTGTCTTTTGAGTTATTCTGACATCATTTTGACAACATTCTCTGCCTGTGCCATAGGCTAATAGATTTTTGCCATCGTGTAGCTGATTTACTATGGTATCACTTGACTTGGGGAGGCTATTTTAGTCTCTGAAGACAACTATTTTTGGTGCTTTAACATGCAAATATTAATTCTATTCATTTGTGTTAAAATAAGTTCTAAGGTTCTGAGGTTTTCATTGTATTCCTTAGTTTCTGCTGTGTAACAAACTTCCTCAAAACTTAATTGCTTAAAACAATAACCATTACTTTAGTTCATGATTCAGTGGGTTGGTAGTTTGGGCTGAGGTCGGCTGGGAGGTTTGTTGTGCTGATCTGGGCTGGGCTCACTCAGGTAAATGCAGTCACTTCAGCTGGTTCTGCTTCTGTGGTTTGGTGTGCAATTGGCTGGAGTGATGGGGGCCAATGAGCCATATGTTTCTGATCATCCAGCAGGCTCTTCTGGGCTTGTTCACGTGGGGTTTCAAGAACATCAAAAGACATGTCCCAAGGCACAAGTGATTTTCAAGCCTCTGCTTATGTCACATTTACTAATGTTTATTTGGCCAAAGTGGGACATATGGCTAAGAGTAGTTTGAGAGGATACTGCAGAATCACATGGCCTTTTTTTTGCAAACAATTTATCAAAAGATCGTAAACAGAAACATTGCCATAATTAGACCTTCTGTGTAGAATTCAGTGAAATTCTACACATAAAACACTTTATAAACATGTGAAAAGAACTTTATTGTCAAGTTTCACCTAGTTATTCCATGACATAATCCTAGAGAACAATATTATAGTGAGAGTCTAGTATATTTTAGTACATTTTATGGACTGAATTGTGTCCCCACCCCCCAAATTCATGTTGAAGTTCTGATTCCTACTAGTTTAAAACAAATTCCCATGACCTGTATTTGGAGATAGGGTCTTTAAAGAGGTAATTAAGGTAAAATGAGTCCTTAACCCAATATGACTGGTGTCCTTACACAGAAGGGGGATCAGGACACAGACACGTGTGCGCAGAGGAAAGGCCATGTGACGACACAGAGTGACCATCTACAACCTAGGGGAGAGGCCTCAGAAGAGACCAACATTGCTGACTCCTTAACCTTGGACTTCCCAGCTGCCATCACTCTAAGAAAATAAATCTTTGTTGTTTAAGCCACCTAGTCTGTGGTATTTTGTTACGGTGGCCCTAGCAAACTAATATAGTAAATATATTTAAATTATAAACCAATTAAATTATACATCGTTACTGAAGTCAGTATTTAAAGAAATGATTATTTTCTACCCAGTATTGTACTAAAATATTAACAATTATGCCAAAGAAAATTGCATTTCATCCACTCTTTCAAAAGTCATTATTGAGTTCTGATTCTGTTCAAGAAAACCATTTTAGCATTTTTGTGATTCCTGCACAAAAATAGATTATAATGCGGTTGAGAAGATAGGGCTGAGGCTTTTGGGGGAAAAACATGCTTATATAACGGCATATGTTCTTTGAATTATTCTTATTTTCTTGTATGTTTGAATTCTCGCAATTCTGTGTGTTCCTTTAAGGTGAACACTATCTCCTGTGTCTTTGCCCTTTAGTACCTAAAAATTGATGAATATTTTTGATTAAAAGTTGCACTTGGTGTGAGCTACAACAGAGCAAGAAAGGTGTCAGGTGTAGTCTGTGAAAGGGAGATAACATCAAGGGTGACTGATGGAGTAATAACGGCTGATGTTCAGGGGTAGTGGACCTATTCTGTAGGGCTCTGGAACCAAGAAGTCCAGGTATGAATTCTGTTCAGACATTCCAGGAGGCAGATAGTTATGTCAGATAGAAGTAGGTTTTATCTCAGGGTCATTTGTTCCCTGTTTCTCAGTAGGTCCAATTTGTTTTGGGGGGCTAACTTTGAGAGCTCTGGTTTTCATCCCCTATCATCCTAAGTGTTATGGATTCCTTAGAAAATGCTGAATATAAGCATGGAATGTTGTGGTTCACATAGTATCCAGAAAAGCAAAGGAAATTCCTAGGCAGAGAATAGTCTCTTTAGAACAGATTTATTCAAAGACATTATGGGAAACATGAGCTATAATTGTTATGGCTATAAACATTAAGAGTTTGATTCTTTGTCCAGAAAGGGGGAACTCAGCTCACCTTTGCAGTTAGAAACAGTTCTCATTCAGTATTTGTGAAAGGAAAGGAGATTGCCTGTACATTTTCACAGGAGCAGAAGGCATTTTGTTTATGCTATCCTACTTCTTAGGCGGACTACTCTTAAAAAACCTATCAGTAGTTTCAACATGTCAACTTCTGTCAACATGTCCAGCAATTTTTCAGTAGGAATTAAAGCTGGGTGGAATTCTGGGGAGTCAAGAGCTAGGGAAATGACCTCTTCTAAAGCTGACAGAAGCTCAGGTGCTCAGAGAATGTGAAATGAAAAGTGTGAATAGAAACTAAATAGAAGAATTAAGCAAACAGACTTAAAACTCAAACTATAGGAAACATTGTTTTTTCTGAGTTGCAGTATCACTGAATTTTTTTTTCCTATCTTTGGGTAGATTCCATTTTTTGCAAACTTAAAGGGTTATACATACCTACCAAGTAATTTCATATAGACATATATTGTTAATGTAGTACTTTCATAGGCGTTAAATAATTAGCATAGTGTCTTGGAAATACATCAATTTAAGCAATACTATACAAAACTTTAAGTTAGAAAATATTTGAGGGGCTTCCTTGGTGGTGCAGTGGTTAAGAATCCGCCTGCCAATGCAGGGGACACGGGATCAAGCCCTGGGCCGGGAAGAACCCACATGCTGTGGAGCAACTAAGCCCGTGTGCCACAACTACTGAGCCTGTGCTCTAGAGCCCACGAGCCACAACTACTGAAGCCCAAGTGCCTAGAACCCGTGCTCTACAACTAGAAAAGCCACTGCAATGAGAAGCCTGTGCACTGCAGCGAAGAGTAGCCCCCGTTCACGGCAGCTAGAGAAAGCCCGTGCACAGCAACAAAGACCTGAAGCAGCCAAAATATAAATAAATAAATAAATAAAATTGATACTTTAACAACAAAAAAATTGAAAGCTTCAGAAGGGAAAGATGTCAATAATGATAAGAAAAAGTCAGAGCTTCTGAAAACTATGTTATACCCGTTTCCCTGAAGAACACTCTTGTGTAGGTAGACAATATTGATTTCTTTTTTTACATCTTTATTGGAGTATAATTGCTTTACAATGGTGTGTTAGTTTCTGCTTTATAACAGAGTGAATCAGTTATACATATACATATGTTCCCATATCTCCTCCCTCATGCATCTCCCTCCCTCCCACCCTCCCTATCCCACCCCTCCAAGAGGTCACAAAGCACAGAGCTGATCTCCCTGTGCTATGCGGCTGCTTCCCACTAGCTATCTATTTTACATTTGGTAGTGTATATATGTCCATGCCTCTCGCTCGCTTTGTCACAGCTTCCCCTTCCCCCTCCCCATATCCTCAAGTCCATTCTCTAGTAGGTCTGTGTCTTTATTCCCGTCTTACCCCTAGGTTCTTCATGACATTTTTTTTCTTATATTCCATATATATGTATTAGCATATGGTATTTGTCTTTCTGACTTACTTCACTCTGTGTGACAGACTCTAGGTCCATCCATCTCATTACAAATAACTCAGTTTCGTTTCTTTTTATGGCTGAGTAATATTCCATTGTATATATGTGCCACATCTTCTTTATCCATTCATCCGATGATGGGCACTTAGGTTGTTTCCATCTCCTGGCTATTGTAAATAGAGCTGCAATGAACACTTTGGTACATGCCTCTTTTTGAATTATGGTTTTCTCAGTGTATATGCCCAGTAGTGAGATTGCTGGGTCATATGGTAGTTCTATTTGTAGTTTTTGAAGGAACCTCCATACTGTTCTCCATAGTGGCTGTACCAACTCACATTCCCACCAGCAGTGCAAGAGTGTTCCCTTCTCTCCACACCATCTCCAGCATTTACTGTTTGTAGATTTTTTGATGATGGCCATTCTGACTGGTGTGAGATGATATCTCATTGTAGTTTTGATTTTCATTTCTCTAATGGTTAATGATGTTGAGCATTCTTTCATGTGTTTGTTGGCAATCTGTATATCTTCTTTGGAGAAATGTCTATTTAGGTCTTCTGTCCATTTTTGGATTGGGTTGTTGGTTTTTTTGTTATTGAGCTGCATGAGCTGCTTGTAAATTTTGGAGATTAATCCTTTGTCAGTTGCTTTATTTGCAAATATTTTCTCCTATTCTGAGGGTTGTCTTTTAGTCTTGTTTATGGTTTCCTTTGCTGTGCAAAAGCTTTGAAGTTTCATTAGGTCCCATTTGTTAATTTTTGTTTTTATTTCCATTTCTCTAGGAGGTGGGTCAAAAAGGATCTTGCTGTGATTTATGTCATAGAGTGTTCTGCCTATGTTTTCCTCTAAGAGTTTGATAGTTTCTGGCCTTACATTTAGGTCTTTAATCCATTTTGAGCTTATCTTTGTGTATGGTTTTAGGGAAAGTTCTAATCTCATACTTTTACATGTACCTGTCCAGTTTTCCTAGCACCACTTACTGAAGAGGTTGTCCTTTCTCCACTGTATATTCCTGCCTCCTTTATCAAAGATAAGGTGACCATATGTGCGTGGGTTTATCTCTGGGCTTTCTATCCTGTTCCATTGATCTATATTTCTGTTTGTGTGCCAGTACCATACTGTCTTGATTACTGTAGCTTTGTAGTATAGTCTGAAGTCAGGGAGCCTGATTCCTCCAGCTCTGTTTTTCTTTCTCAAGATTGCTTTGGCTATTCGGGGTCTTTTGTGTTTCCATACAAATTGTGAACTTTTTTGTTCTAGTTCTGTGAAAAATGTACTGGTAGTTTGATAGGGATTGCACTGAATCTGTAGATTGCTTTGGGTAGTAGAGTCATTTTCACAATGTTGATTCTTCCAATCCAAGGGCATGGTATATTTCTCCATCTATCTGTATCATCTTTAATTTCTTTAATCAGTGTCTTATAATTATCTGCATACAGATCTTTTGTCTCCTTAGGTAGTTTTATTCCTAGGTATCTTATTCTTTTTGTTGCAGTGGTAAATGGGAGTGTTTTCTTAATTTCACTTTGAGATTTTTCATCATTAGTGTACAGTAATGCAAGAGATTTCTGAGCATTAATTTTGTATCCTGCTACTTTGCCAAATTCATTGATTATCTCTAGTAGTTTTCTGATAGCATCTTTAGGATTCTCTATGTATAGTATCATGTCATCTGCAAACAGTGACAGCTTTACTTCTTTTCTGATTTGGATTCTTTTTATTTCTTTTTCATCTCTGATTGCTGTGGCTAACACTTCCAAAACTATGTTGAACAATAGTGGTGAGAGTGGGCAACCTTGTCTTGTTCCTGATCTTAGTGGAAATGGTTTCAGTTTTTCACCATGGAGAACTATGTTGGCTGTGGGTTTGTCATATATGGCCTTTATTATGTTGTGGAAAGTTCCATCTGTGCCTACTTTCTGCAGGGTTTTTATCATAAATGGGTGTTGAATTTTGTCAAAAGCTTTCTCTGCATCTATTGAGATGATCATATGGTTTTTCTCCTTCAATTTGTTAATATGGTGTATCACGTTGATTGATTTGCGTATATTGAAGAATCCTTGCATTCCTGGGATAAATCCCACTTGATCATAGTGTATGATTCTTTTAATGTGCTGTTGAATTCTGTTTGCTAGTATTTTGTTGAGGATTTTTGCATCTATGTTCATCAGTGATATTGGCCTGTAGTTTTCTTTCTTTGTGACATCCTTGTCTGGTTTTGGTATCAGGGTGATGGTGGCCTCGTAGAATGGGTTTGGGAGTGTTCCTCCCTCTGCTATATTTTGGAAGAGTTTGAGAAGGAGAGGTGTTAGCTCTTCTCTAAATGTTTGATAGAATTCACCTGTGAAGCCATCTGGTCCTGGGCTTTTGTTTGTTGGAAGATTTTTAATCACAGCTTCAATTTCAGTGCTTGTGAATGGTCTGTTCATATTTTCTATTTCTTCCTGATTCAGTCTTGGCAGGTTGTGCATTTCTAAGAATTTGTCCATTTCTGCAATGTTGTCCATTTTATTGGCATACAGTTGCTTGTAATAGTCTCTCACGATCTTTTGTATTTCTGCAGTGTCAGTTGTTAGTTCTCCTTTTTCATTTCTAATTCTATTGATTTGAGTCTTCTCCCTTTTCTTCTTGGTGAGTCTGGCTAATGGTTTATCAATATTGTTTATCTTCTCAAAGAACCAGCTTTCAGTTTTATTGATCTTTGCTATCGTTTCCTTCATTTCTTTTTCATTTATTTCTGATCTGATCTTTATGATTTCTTTCCTTCTGCTAACTTTGGGGTTTTTTTGTTCTTCTTTCTCTAATTGCTTTAGGTGCAAGGTTAGGTTGTTTATTCGAGATGTTTCCTGTTTCTTAAGGTAGGATTGTATTGCTATAAACTTCCCTCTTAGAACTGCTTTTGCTGCATCCCATAGGTTTTGGGTCGTCGTGTCTCCATTGTCATTTGTTTCTAGGTATTTTTTGATTTCCTCTTTGATTTCTTCAGTGATCACTTCGTTATTAAGTAGTGTGTTGTTTAACCTCCATGTGTTTGTATTTCTTACAGATCTTTTCCTGTAATTGATATCTAGTCTCATAGCGTTGTGGTTGGAAAAGGTACTTGATACAATTTCAGTTTTCTTGAATTTACCAAGGCTTGATCTGTGACCCAAGATATGATCTATCCTGGAGAATGTTCCATGAGCACTAGAGAAAAATGTGTATTCTGTTGTTTTTGGATGGAATGTCCTATAAAAATCAATTAAGTTCATCTTGTTTAATGTATCAATTAAAGCTTGTGTTTCCTTATTTATTTTCATTTTGGATGATCTGTCCATTGGTGAAAGTGGGGTGTTAAAGTCCCCTACTATGAATGTGGTACTGTCGATTTCCCCTTTTATGGTTGTTAGTATTTGCCTTATGTATTGAGGTGCTCTTATATTGGGTGCATAAATATTTGCAATTGTTATATCTTCTTCTTGGATTGATCCCTTGATCATTATGTAGTGTCCTTCTTTGTCTCTTCTAATAGTCTTTATTTTATAGTCTATTTTGTTTGATATGAGAATTGCTACTCCAGCTTTCTTTTGGTTTCCATTTGCATGGAATATCTTTTTCCATCCCCTTACTTTCAGTCTGTATGTGTCTCTAGGTCTGAAGTGGGTCCCTTGTAGACAGCATATATATGGGTCTTGTTTTTGTATCCATTAAGCCAGTCTGTGTCTTTTGGTGGGAGCATTTAATCCATTTACATTTAAGGTAATTATTGATATGTATGTTCCTATTCCCATTTTCTTAATTGTATTGGGCTTGTTATTGTAAGTCTTTTACTTCTCGTGTTTCTTGCCTAGAGAAGTTCCTTTAGCATTTGTTTTAAAGCTGGTTTGGTGGTGCTGAACTCTCTCAGCTTTTGATTGTCTGTAAAGGTTTTAATTTCTCCATCAAATCGGAATGAGATCCTTGCTGGGTAGAGTAATCTTGGTTGTAGGTTTTTCTCCTTCATCACTTTAAATATATCCTGCCAGTCTCTTCTGGCTTGCAGAGTTTCTGCTGAAAGATCAGCTGTTAACCTTATGGGGATTCCCTTGTGTGTTATTTGTTGTTTTTCCCTTGCTGCTTTTAATATGTTTTCTTTGTATTTAATTTTTGACAGTTTGATTAATGTGTGTCTTGGCATGTTTCTCCTTGGATTTCTTCTGTATGGGACTCTCTGTGCTTCCTGGACTTGATTAACTATTTTCTTTCCCATATTAGGGAAGTTTTCAACTATAATCTCTTCACATATTTTCTCAGTCCCTTTCTTTTTCTCTTCTTCTTCTGGGAACCCTACAATTCGCATGTTGGTGTGTGTCATGTTGTCCCAGAGGTCTCTGAGACTCTCCTCAGTTCTTTTCATTCCTTTTTCTTTATTCTGCTCTGCAGTAGTTATTTCCACTATTTTATCTTCCATGTCACTTATCTGTTCTTCTGCCTCAGTTATTCTGCTATTGATCCCATGTAGAGTATTTTTAATTTCATTTATTGTGTTGTTCATTGTTGCTTGTTTCATCTTTAGTTCTTCTAGGTCCTTGTTAAATGTTTCTTGCATTTTGTCTATTCTATTTCCAAGATTTTGGATCATCTTTACTCTTATTATTCTGAATTCTTTTTCAGGTAGACTGCCTATTTCCTCTTCATGTGTTAGGTCTGGTGGGTTTTTATCTTGCTCCTTCATCTGCTGTGTGTTTTTCTGTCTTCTCATTTTGCTTCTCTTACTGTGTTTGGGGTCTCCTTTTTGCAGGCTGCATGTTCGTAGTTCCCGTTGTTTTTGGTGTTTGTCCCCAGTGGCTAAAGTTGGTTCAGTGGGTTGTGTAGGCTTCCTGGTGAAGGGGACTAGTTCCTGTGTTGTGGTGGATGAGGCTGGATCTTGTCTTTCTGGTGGGCAGGTCTAAGTCTGGTGTTGTCTTTTGGGGTGTCTGTGGCCTTATTATGATTTTAGGCAACCTCTCTGCTAATGGGTGGGGTTGTGTTCCTGTCTTGCTAGTTGTTTGGCATAGGGTGTCCAGCACTGTAGCTTGCTGGTTGTTGAGTAAAGCTGGGTGCTGGTGTTGAGATGGAGGTATCTGGGAGATTTTCACTGTTTGATATTACGTGGAGCTGGTAGGTCTCTTGTGGACCAGCGTCGTGAAGTTGGCTTTCCTACCTCAGAGGCACAGCACTGAGTCCTGGCTGCAGCACCAAGAGCCTTTCATCCACACGGCTCAGAATAAAAGGGAGAAAAAGTAGAAAGAAAGAAAGAAAGAAAGAAAGGATAAAATAAAATAAAATAAGGTAAAATAAAATAAAGTTATTAAAATAAAAAATAATTATTAAGAAAAAAATTTTAAAAAAAGGAAAGAAAAAAGAAATGGACGGATAGACCCCTAGGACAAATGGTGAAAGAAACGCTATACAAAATCTCACACAGAAGCATACACATACACACTCACAAATATAGGAAAAGGGGAAAAAATAATAAATCTTGCTCTCAAAGTCCACCTCCTCAATTTGGGATGAT
Source organism: Tursiops truncatus (assembly GCF_011762595.2). Taxonomy (NCBI): domain Eukaryota; kingdom Metazoa; phylum Chordata; class Mammalia; order Artiodactyla; family Delphinidae; genus Tursiops; species Tursiops truncatus. The sequence goes on from NC_047042.1 coordinate 88,635,151, forward strand.
TCGTTGTCTATTCAGGTATTCCACAGATGCAGGGTACATCAAGTTGATTGTGGAGCTTTAATCCGCTGCTCCTGAGGCTGCTGGGAGAGATTTCCCTTTCTCTTCTTTGTTCGCACAGCTCTCGGGGCTCAGCTTTGGATTTGGCCCCGCCTCTGCGCTTAGGTCGCTGGAGGGCGTCTGTTCTTCGCTCAGACAGGACGGGGTTAAAGGAGAAGCTGCTTCAGGGGCTCTGGCTCAGTCATGCCAGGGGGAGGGAGTGGTGCGGATGCGGGGCGAGCCTGCGGCGGCAGAGGGCGGCATGACGTTGTACCAGTCTGAGGCGCGCTGTGCGTTCTTCTGGGGAAATTGTCCCTGGATCATGGGACCCTGGCAGTGGCGGGCTGCACAGGCTCCTGGGAAGGGAGGTGTGGATAGTGACCTGTGCTCGCACCCAGGCCTCTTGGTGGCGGCAGCAGCAGCCTTAGTGTCTCATGCCCGTCTCTGGGGTCTGCGCTTTTAGCCACTGCTCGCGCCCATATCTGGAACTCATTTAAGCAGCGCTCTGAAATCCCCTCTCCTTGCGCACCAGGAAACAAAGAGGCAAGAAAAAGTCTCTTGCCTCTTCGGCAGGCCTAGACTTTTCACCGGACTGCCTCCCAGCTAGCCGTGGTGCACTAACCCCTTCAGGCTGTGTTCACGCCGCCAGCCCCAATTGTCTCGAAAATATTGATTTTAATTGGAAAGAATATGGGTGGAAATCAAAGGAAAAAGACTAGAAATTGCAAACATAGAAGCTTACATAATCAGGACATTACTTCCAGATGGGAAAGTGAGATTATGAGAGAAAACGGTGTCGAGGCCAACTCTATGGCCTGGAGGACCTTCCTACTTTGTGGGGAGTGTAGGAAAGGGATAGAAGGGCTCATTTTTGAGGCCGAGTGGGATGAAAGGAGCTGGAAGTGGAGAGCTGAAGACCAGGAAGAAACTTTCCACCTTTGAAGAGAATAAAAACTGAGCTACTAGGTGAAGCTATTTCCCTGACCACTTTTATTTTAAATTTATTTGAATAAATAATGCATTCTCATGAAAAAAAAATAACATACAAAGTGAAAAGAGAAAAAAAAAGTGTGAAGTGTGAAGTCATTCTCCATTCCCCATTTCTGACTTTTAATTCTCCGCTCCCCTTATCCATTTCTTATTTCATTTAGAGGTTATCTAGGAATTAACATGTAATTTCACCCAGAAAAATAAAAGAAACAAATGGTTATAGACCACATTAGTGATTCATAACCTTCTTCATTTAACATCCTTTGGGACATGTGCCATATCAGTACATATGGAGGATATCTCATTAAACAAAATACTCCAGAACATTCTATTATATGGACATGTCTTAGATTGCTCTGTAGGTTTAACTGCTGTATTTTAATATTTGAGGGTTTGTTTTATTCTCTAATCTTTTGGAGCTAAATGCTTATCTCTATTAATTTTTAGTTTTTCTTCTTCAACAATAAAGGCATTTATGAGTATGAATTTGCCTCTGATTTCTTTCACAAAATTGTTTCCATATTGTAGCCTCATTGTCAGTAATTTCTAAAATATTCTGAAATTTCAGTTTCGATTATTTCTTCTTTGATTCAAAAAAAGGTTTTTCCATCAAGGAGATAATGTCTTTTTATGAAGATTTGGCTCTTAAGATATAGTGTGACTTTTTATTTATGGGTTAATTCAAGTTATTATTTTAATAATGGAAGTTTTTTAGGAAAAAAACACATTTCATGTGGAAGTAGTGCTCTATGCTGAGTCTCAGCTGATGGTGCCTGAAGAAATCTTTCACTACGATACCCTAAACCTGGCCCCGTGATTACCAGCTATCAGAATTATACAACCTCACAAGGAAATTACTGAGATCTAGGAAATGTGTACAGCAATGTAAACAATAACAGTAAGGACATCACACAGCTAAATGGCACAGTTTCAAGCTGTCAGCACTGAAGGTAATTCTATTACTTATCACAAACTAGTAATCGGTGTTTCCTGCCATATTTGACAGATTCATAAACCCAATTTTTATCTTAGATAACTCAAAGGAAATTTGTTTCTCCTTGAAAAACATCCACTTTGGAGGGCAAGTAGAGCCTTCTCTGTACCCTTTCTTAATTCAATATGTACTTTGTTCATGATTTAAGGTGATTTTTCTCACCCTGTAACTCAAGAATTCTGCTTCCTTCCTCCCAAGAATACCAAGTGCAATTGTTTTTGTTTAAGGCAAACTACAAAAGTGGCCAGGATGATTTGGCCAAGACATTAAGCTCGACTTCTCAGAATGCCATCAGTTCAGTTGTGGTTGCAAGGATCCCCTCCTCCCACACCAAAACTGTTCATTTGCTACATTAGCCTCAGATGGAGGTACTACGTACATGGATGCAAAACATCCGGTTGTGAGGAAAGTGTTTGGTCCATATTCAGGCACTGGGTGGACCCTGCTCAGGGAAATGGGACTCTGCATTTCTTAAGCATTTATTTATTATTGGTTATACCTAAGAGATGGAAGAAAAACACAAGTACTCTTTCTCTTTATAAAAGGCATAGTAATTTGTGGATCCGTAGCGGAAAACAGCACTCTTACGATGAACAACTTTTAATAAATTGGTAATTTTAAAATGATCAAGAAATAGGTCAGTGAGAGAACAACAGGTACAAAAAAAAGAAAAACAGTTAGGGTGATGCTCATCTCTTTTATTTTTCACTTTTTTTCCTCTCCAATGTTGCAAATGATCTTCGGGCAAAACCAGTTTACAGGTTATAAATCATATAGTTTTCTGGTTTTAGGAATAATATTAGCTTATATGGTGCAATAATTCTATTAAAATATCTATTTAAGTGATTAATTCTATTTATGAGTGTCTTCTGAGCACAGCATTACAACTGTGCCTTACAGTCATTTACAGACTGATAGACGAATTGGAATGAGTAATACCCTAATACAATTAATTTGAAATGTTGTAACCTGTGTCCTCTTTCTGGAACAAGAAATTTCTTTCACCAAAGGGACTTTTATTAATGTAAGTCGTACATGAGACTCCTACACAGATTTTCTGAATTATTCCTGAGGAAAACTCTGCTTTGGAAGAGCATTACCTGGTAGAGGGCATACTGAGCAGGCCTGGGAAGACCCGGGTTCCTGTTCCACCTCTTGCCCCAGCTCATGGGTGATTCTGTGTGCATCATTCAGCCTCTTTGGTCCTTGGTTTCTTCATCTTCAATGTGAGGAAATTAGAATAGAGATGTAAGTTCCCTGTAGCTCTAACATTTAGAGACTAGGATGAATATGATCTACATGTCCAGAAGCTTGCAGACCAAAGGTATAATTATCTGGATTTTATGATAAACATATGCTATGTCTTTCCTTTTATGTAGCAAAAGTCTTCACAAACAATTGTTTCCAAAGGAAGTTTTTCTCTGATAAAAATATATCTGAATAAATATTGAGCTGTGTCGATCATTGGGAACTGCTGGAGATTCCAGTATAATGAATTGATTATTTTCTTATCCACAGGCAGTAAAAAAGAATGTGCCTCTGAAAATGACAAAAAAAACCCCAAAAAAACCCCAAACCACACACACTGAGATGTAGTTTTTTTGTATACAAAATGGCCAAAGCTTTTTTTCTTTCATTTTTTTTATTGTGGTAAAATAACATAAATACCATCTTAAACATTTTTAAGTGTACAGCTGAGTGACATTAAGTACATTGATAAGGTTATGCAATCATTGTCACCATCCATCTCCAGAACTCTTCATCTTGCAAACCTGAAACTCTATGCTCATTGAACAGCTCCACCATTCCCTGCACCTTACACTCTTAACCACTGACCAAAGCTTTTAATTCTCAAGTTCAGCTGGCTTCATTGTGTTCTCATTGTCCTTTACCTCTCTGTAGCATTGGACACCATGGACCAACTGAGGCTTTTTGAAAAGTTTTGTGGTTTTTTTGTTTCTGTTCTTGTTTTTTAACCTCTCTGTTCTCTCCAACTGCCCCTTTGCCGCCTGAGGAGAAGAAGCTTGTCTTTTCCCTTTCTTCCTAATTGGATACGTGGAAGACTTCAGTCATGAGCCTTAGCTTACCTCTCTCACTGTCACTTTTCCCTAAAACATCAATTTTTTGTGTGTGTGACTTTAACTATCATGTCTATTTAGACAGTTCAGAAATTTGTGTCTCTGGTCCTATTCTGGCACTCTAACCTCTGGTGTATCCATTGCCACTCAAGAGTGTTGCCATCACCTCATACTTAATGTTTTCAAGGATTTTATCCTGTTATCATCTCTTCCAGGATTGTTCCTCTATTTTCTCTCCCTTTTTTGCCGCTTTCTTAATGATCTCTCACATTCTCCCAGAAACTCAAATGCTTCTTGATCTCCTGCTCCCACTCACTAAGTACAGTAGGTTCCATCTTTGAAAATATTGTATGTCTGTCTTTTACTTCCTCTTTTCAGTGGTGCCATCCAGGTATAGCTCTTGGTGGGCTGCCTGGTGTCAGACTGTTTCCTTCTGAGGCATTATGCACACTTCTGCCCCATTTACCTTCCCCGTGTCTTATCACTTCACCGAACCTATTTCCCATGGTTTTCTGCCTGAACTCCTCTGCTTGGTTTCAAGTCTCTCAAACCACATTTCATCTCAAATATGCGTTCTGTACTCTGGTCACACGAGTCTCTTTCCTGCTACTTGGATATTCTTATTTCTATGCCTTTAACCACATGGTTCCTGTTTTCTGACCGCCCTTTATCTTCCTCTAGCTACAATCTGATACGCGAAGGCGACTCCATTTCTCACTGATCTACTCATCTCCCCTTTCTCTAAACTTCTGTAGTCACAACTGGTATCACAGGAATCTTAGCATCATGTACAGTCCTAGATTGCTTGCTTTTTTATGTGTATTTATTTTGTGATCTCCCTACTTAATTGCAAATTCCTTGAGGGCATAAGTCTACATAGCTGCTGAATGAGTAGAGATTTTTCATCAAACAGAAATGCCCTGGGTTTGGAAGAGCTGTAAAAAGGACAAGTTTAGAAACACATCAAGGGAAATTGGAAAGCTCCTTCTAAATTGTTTTTCAGGTGAGTTTATTGCAGTGCAGTTGTTGAGATCATGTTTTGGGAAGCAAAGCTATAGATTTTGGAAGGAGGCCAGAGAGAAAGCTCCAGTGTAGACGCCAACTAGAATTAAGATGTGGCTTATCCACAGATTCCTCTTCATATGCATGTGATTAACTTGTGATTCAGCTCTTTGTCTTAAAAAGAAGTGTTACTGAAGACCTTTGTTGCTCATGTATCATAAGCAGCCATAAAGCTATACTGAAATTTGAACATTTTGGGGGTGAAATTTCCCCTTTTAAAAGAAGGTTTCTTCATTGTCTGTACTCTGACATTAGATGGAAGTAGAGTTATGAAGTCCAAAGATCTAAAGTCACAAAGTCTAAAGATGTAATGATCCTTCCCACAGTCAGAAAATTGGATGAATTTACATTTGTGTGATTAGCTGGATTAGAGATTTATTGGGTTTATTGATTGATCTGTTCAAATAAACTGTTTTTGGTTTCATTGGTTCATTGTTTTCTGTTTTCAGTTTCATTTATTTCCGTTCTTATCTTTAAACTTCTTTTATTCTGGTTGCTTTGGTTTTGATTTTTCTTATTTTTCTAGTTTCTTAGTGTAGAAGATTCTTTTATTGATTTCAGAAATTTCTTCTTTACTAATATATACATTTAATATTATGAATACTCTTCCAAACATTGTTTTAGTTACTTGGACAAATTTTGATATGTTATATTTCTATTTTCATTCAGTTTTAAATATTTTCTACCTTCCTCTTATGGACTGAATGTTTGTAGCTCTCGCAAATTCATATATTGAAGCTCTAACCCTCCCAGGGTGATGTTATTTGGAGGTGGGACCTTAGGGAGGTAATTAGGTTTATTGTTTATTTTTAGAATTTTAAATATTTATTTATTTATATTTATCTTTGGCTGCATCGGATCTTAGTTGCAGCATGCGGGATCTTTCATTGCAGTGTGTGGGCTTCTTTTTAGTTGCGGCACGCGGACTTCTCTCTAGCTGTGGCATGCAGGCTCCAGGGTGTGTGGGCTCTGTAGTTGTGGCGCTTGGGCTCCAGAGCAAGTGGGCTCTGTAGTTTGTGGCACACGGGCTCTCCAGTTGAGGAGCATGGGCTCAGTAGTTGTGGCTCACGGGCTTAGTTGCCCCACGGCATGTGGGATCTTAGTTCCCCAACCAGGGATTGAACCCACATCCCCTGCATTGGAATGTGGATTCTTTACCATTGGACCACTGGGAAAGTCCCAGTAATTAGGTTTAAATAAGGTCATGAGAATGGGGCCTCTAAGATGGAATTAGTGTCCTTCTAAGGAGAGGAAGAGATCAGGGCTCTCTCTCTCTCTACCATGTGAGGACAGAGTGAAAAGGCAGGCCAGGAAGAGGGCTCTCACCAGGAGCCAAATCTTTGGGCACCTTAATCTTGGGCTTCTCAGCCTCCTGAACTATGAGAATAAGTGTCTGTTGTCTACCCAGTCTATGGTATTTTGTTTTAGCAGTCTGAATAGATTAATACACTTCTCTTGAGAAATCCTATTTGACCCATAGATTATTTAAAGTGTAATGTTTCATTTACGAGTATTTGAAGACTTTCCTAATATCTTTTTGTGATTAATTTCTAGTTTAATTCCATTGTGATCAGAGAATGTACTTTGTACAGTTTCAGTTCTTTTAAATTTGTTGAAGTTTGTTTTATGACCTGGGACATGGTCTGTTTTGGTGAGTACTTTACGTGCACCTGAGAAAAATGTGTATTCTCTCTTTTGGGAGGAAAGAATTTTCTATACATGTTAATGAGGTCAAGTTTGTGGTTTCTTCATTCTTGATGATTTTATCTCTTACTAGTTGTTGATTACTGAGAGAGGAGTATTGAAGTCTTCATCTATAATCTTGGGTTTATCATTTTTTTCTTTCAGTTCTGTCAGTTTTGCTTCATGTATTTGAATGCTCTGTCATTAGGGTCATTCACATTTTAAGTTGTTTTGCACTCTTGGTGAATTGATCCTTTGAAAATTTTGTAGTATCCATTTTTGATCCTGGTAATTTTCATGGTTTTTAAGTCTAGTTTTTCTAATATCACTCTAGATACTCCAGCTTTCTTTTGCTTTGTATTTACATGGAATATCTTTTTAAGTCATCTTATTTTTAAACTATCTATATTATTACATTTAAAGTGTATTTCTCGTAGACATGATATATAGGGTCTTGTTTTGTTCCATACAATCTGACAACCTTTGCCTTTTAACTGATGTGATTAGACCGGGGATTGGTAAACTATGGCCTGTGGTCTGTTTTCATACTTCCCATTAGCTAAGAATGATTGTTATATTTTAAAAGAGTTATACACAGACAAAACAAACTTAAAAAAATAAGCAAAGGAGAACATATGCGTCCTGAAAAGTCTAAACTACTTATTATCTGACCATTTACAGAAAATGTTTGGTGACCTGGTTCCCTCTTGTTTCTACCACATTACATTTTATCCATACAGTGATGCACGGTCTGACCCAGTGATATAATACATTGTAAAGGAGACTGCAGGTGAAGTGGGGTTTGTCCTATTTTCTTTACAGCATTGCCAAATAGGTGAGAGTTCTACAGGCCTTTCAGTGATGCATGAAGTCAACCATCTGCTCCAGTTTCTCCAGGCTTCCCAGCTATAATTTGAAGCTAAAAGAGGGTGTCTGGATCAAAGCAAGCTCTCCCACTGCTGAAAGGGCTCTGTTCCAATGCCATGACTCAGGATTCCAATCTGTTATGGAATGGGTTCTCAGATGCCCTCTCTGACTCAGAGCATTCCATTTCTCTATACCTACAGAAACTCTGGGTTAGGGTCTCAGACTTATTCCTCTTTCCCTCCTTGTTAGAATCATTTCAACACAGGGTCTTTGAACTTGTCCAGGCTACCACCTAATCACTCAAGTGCAGGTGGTACTCCAGAAGTGGATGATAAGTAGCCCCAGTCATCCTGGTCACTAAGGTAGTATTTCAGAAAAAGGAAGTGATGAGTAAAATGAAGAACAGTTGTCATCTCAAGGAATACTCTGTCTCAAGCAAGGTAGAGATGAAATAAATTAGAAGGTACCTGAGCAGGAGAAATAGGCTTCAATGGGATGCTTAGTGATGACAGAATTCAGCCAAGAGAGGCAATCGGACACTACTGTACTTAGGTCTAGTTCAGACTTCCTTTTTTTTTTCAGAGTAGGAATTTTTAATATAGCCAGCAAAACTGAACCTAAAAATTGCTGACGTGGTTATAGTTAGTGGACAGGGAAGGCTTTTGGCCATTTTATAAGTATGATGCAGTCAGGAGAAGTAAAGATGTTTTGATCACCAGGTAGAAGTGTAAGCTAGACTAGGAAACTTTTAGCCTGCCAGTTCCTCCGCCAAATAATGTATTCTTCTCTATTTGAAGTGTATCTTCTCTATTTTATTTATTTACTCATTAAATTTTCATTTATTTATTCATTAAATTTTGTTATAATTATTTTTATTAAAGAATTACATGTCTAAAAAATTGAAGCATACACAGGCTTTAAAATAAAAGCCAAAAGTCTTCCACCAACTCCTATTCGACAACATTACTCCCTGTCCCATTTCTGGTTTTGATTCTTCTGTTTGCTTTTTCTCTTAATTGCATTTATAAATTACTTTTATTATTTTTATATACATAATTATTAAATCTTAGTGGTCTAATAAAGGCTTCTTCAACATCAACAAAATTTCAGCTAGAAATCATCCAGCCTAATCTTAAACAACTTCCTGGATGAGTGATTTAGCATTTTTTAAGTTTGGTAACTTCTTTAGGCTTTTTTGTAAATGATATTGTCTAGTCTTTCTAGGTGTGACTCCAAATGCAAAAATTCATAAAATTAAAAAGGAAAGAAAGAGAGAGGGGAAGAGGGAGAGGAGAAAGTTTTGTGGTTAAAAAAATGAGCAAACAAAATCTTTGAGTGAGAGCAGTGCATGTAAAATTAACAACAAAAAAGATAAATGGTAGAAATTATACATACATATATTCTTTTTAAAACAATTAATTTATTTATTTTTGGTTGTGTTGGGTCTTCGTTGCTGCATGCAGGCTTTCTCTAATTGTGGCGGGCGGGGGCTACTCTTCGTCACAGTGCACGGGCGTCTCATTGCAGTGGCTTCTCTTGTTGCGGAGCGTGGGCTCTAGGCATGCGGGCTTCGGTAGTTGTGATACGCAGGCTCAGTAGTTGCAGCTCGTGGACTCTAGAGCGCAGGCTCAGTAGTAGTGGTGCATGGGCTTAGTTGCTCTGCAGCATGTGGGATCTTCCTGGACCAGGGCTCTAACCCGTGTCCCCTGCATTGGCAGGCAGATTTTTAACCACTGTGCCACCAGGGAAGCCCCCATACATATATTCTTGTTGATTGATACTCAAAGAGCCACACTTAAAAACAACGAGGTACTAACTTTTTATCTGTCAAATTGACAAAGAATAAAGAACATTAATACTTAGTTTTAATAATGAGGTGGGAAAATGATCACTGTCATGGTAGAAATATAAGTGATATAATATTTCTGGTTGGCAATTTAGCAATGTGACAAAGTTAAATAACATGCATAAACTGTGATCTAGCAGAAATGGAATTGTTAGAAGTTCATCTTACTGATAGATGTAGACAGAAGAACAAAAATATATGTATAAACGTTTTTCAATTGCATACTTGTTTTTAACAGTATAAAATTCGAAAAAATTAAGATTCCAAAAATATTGGTAAGTAAACAGTGGTGGTTGCATACAAAGAAATACTGTGTATCCATTATGTAAGATGTAATGGATATACCAATATACTTATTTACAAGTAAAGATGTTCACTATGGTTTTAAGTAAAAACTCTGGTTCCAAAGCAATATGTGCTGTGGGATTCCCGAAAGGAGATGAATCAGGGTTAACAGTGGTTTATCTCTTAGTAGTGGGATTATAGGTGACTTCTAAAAAATTTTGATTAATTCAATATTTCTTTTTTAAGTACAGAAAAATACTTTAAATAATTTGTCTCCTTCATAGTAAATGACAGTCGTTTTTAACTTTTCATAGGGCTTAGTTTAACCCCTTCTAATGATCTAAACAATTGTAACATTTCATCCATATGTTGGTTCTTTAGATATTTGAAACTGTCATTATATACTCAAAGACACTAATGTTTGCTATCCCAAATTCCCCTCCTTTTTCATTCTAACAGTGTCTTGTTTGTTTAGCTATCCAGTTCTCAGGGGAGCTTTTTAGATCATCACATTGATGTCAATAAAACCCTCTAACTCATTTTTAAAATGTGGAATTTAAAATTTTCTCTTCATCCTTTGTTTATTTAGTCTCTTTGGAAAGTGGTAAGTAGCACCCAAACTACAAAAGCTTATACATCATTTACTTCTTGGAAAGATAATTTTCCTATAGGTCTCTTTCAACTTTGTGATTAGATTAGTTTTAGGGCATTTATAATTTAAGCCATAGGGTTTGTTTGTTTAATGCTAAACTCTCTTTATTCCCAGGAATATCTTCAAATTGGATTTTGTATAATCACTCTGGAAGAGATTTGAAGGTGCAGTTGATTTGAAAAGTAAGATAAATACAGGAATATAGGAAGCTTCCTATTTTTAATTCTTAAGTTCTAGACCAACTGAGTGTCATAAGGAAAGATCTATATACTATAAAGAACTATGACCATAACATATTCTTGTAAGATGTCCTTGCTTCTTCTGCTCCATTTTTTGGTATACTAAATGCAAAATGTTTTTTCAGTCCTTTCTTTTAAATTAATACCATTTAAATAATGGAGAATGCTTGAATCTTATATGTAATCTAACTTACACTAAATAAGTAGGAAATAAATACTGGTCAAATTATATTTATTTATTTATATTTTTTTTAGATGTTGGGGGTAGGAGTTTATTTATTTATTTTTGCTGTGTTGGGTCTTCGTTTCTGTGTGAGGGCTTTCTCTAGTTGTGGCAAGCGGGGGCCACTCTTCATCACGGTGCGTGGCCCTCTCACTATCGCGGCCTCTCTTGTTGCGGAGCACAGGCTCCAGACGTGCAGGCTCGGTAGTTGTGGCTCATGGGCCTAGTTGCTCCGTGGCATGTGGGATCCTCCCAGACCAGGGCTCGAACCCGTGTCCCCTGCATTAGCAGGCAGATTCTCAACCACTGCGCCACCAGGGAAGCCCGGGTCAAATTATTAAAACCACAGTTAAACTTCTGCTAGAAACTAAAATAATTTACTAAATTGAAGTCCTCTTAGTTGTTACAACCTTTATTTCTTTCAGTTAGTAATAGATATAAGTACTTGAATTTCATGAGAGCCTTTCAAATGTGATATATTTCAGAGAATGAATATTTTTGAAGTAAGGCTTGGAGAGTTACTTACTTTCATATACATATCACTACGTTTGACAAACAAGACTGTTCTGGAATTGGGTAATAGCTATTCATTTCTTATAGCCATGGTATGTATATAGTGCTTTGATGTCCAAAGTCATGTCTTTTTCAGGGACACGCCAACATGGGTTGTACCACTCATTTGGCTAAACACCCAGCAATCTGGGAAGGAGCTTGGCTGCCTTCAAAAGCTAAATTATTGACACCGTTAAACATATTCGGTAAAAGTAATTACAGGCAAGGATCATTCTCTAGGCACACCTTCTGTGGACACGAAAGGGGATCCGTGTTCTACACTGGAAAAAATGACTTGCTTCCTCTCTTTAGATCTTGAAATTAAAATGGTGTTTGAGAAAGTCAGAACTACATAAAGAACTGATAATGAGAAAGAGCAGTTCAAAATGTGATAAAGGGAAGGACTCTATCTCCATGTTTATTATTGATGTAAAGATTTAAAAAATGAAATCATTTTTTAGGATAGGTATCCACATCCTCAGATACAGAAACACATGAGGACGTGTACATTTGTGCATAGCAGAAGTTTAATCTCTTGAGAATGGAGAGGTAGCTATTTTGGTAGGTGTGGGAGACTGAGTGTGTGAGAGAAGATGGAACAAGGAAAGATAAATGAGAGTTGGAAAAGGACAGACAACATGCTTATACAACCCTGTGGGTTATTTTCTGTTGTTGGGATGTGAGAAGGACGACCAACTGTAAATGATTCATGAGGGGCAAGACAGAGCCTATGACAGGGCAATGGAAAGATATTGCTCTGGGGGGATGGAACACTCCCTTTAGCACCTTGAGCCTTACTCTTATCCTTGGGGGAAAAAAGCAATAAACCAATAAAAAAAAGTAGATGTTACTCCTCTTGTCCTCATTAACATCTGGAAGGGCAACTCTGCTGTTTCCTTGATGTAGCTAGGGTCTTCACCTCAATGAATACTTCATGGTCCAGTTTGAAATGTAAGCAGTTCTTATCAGGGGGAAAAGAAGAGAAAGTAAGAATATGTATTAAAGGATTGGAGGCACATGGTCACCTATAATTTAACAAAGCCCCTCATTTTATTTTGTGTTCATGTAAATGCACCATCAAGTATTTCTGAAAGACACTCAGGTTTTTAACAGTATTCTCTACCGAGAATATTCTCTAGCTCCAGTTCAGAAGCATGCAGACATCAAAGAAATTGCGAAAAAATGAAATAGGGTAAAAGAACAAATAGCAAGGAAACATATTAGCATAATTTATTAGGTATCTGGCACTGTGATAACTGTTAGTTATGTAATATCTAGCTTCACAAGTTATGAGGTTTAGTTATAACTTTTACTTTTTTGACATTTTTCACGAAAAAGATTATAACTTAGTTCAAGAAATTTCTCCAATACCATGTATCTTTTAAATGGGGAAACCAGATTTTAAATCAAGCTCTCAAATGCTTATGTTCTTTCTAATAACCCAAAACTCATGAGCAAATAATACCGCATTTTTTTTACCTTGAAAACTTGTGTTAAGTCTTCATTCTTCTATTTCTTTTAACTGCCACATTTAAGAATGAGGTCCTATCTAATCTACCTCCTAGGTCCATCTCAATTGTTTTTTCTCTTCTCCGTTTTCACTAACCTCCTTTAGGCCTCTAATATTTCTTGTACCTACTATCTCATTAGTCTTTTAATTGGTTTTCTTTCTTCTGGTTCATCCCTTTTCCAACAGACAAGTGAATCCTCCTTGTTGAAGTGCTTTCTGCTGCCCTTCTCAATTTCTTTTACAATTTAACCCTTTACCTAATGCTGATTCCAATCTGACCTACTACCATATGACATTTATCAACTAACATTTAGCAAGCATTTATCAGCAAATATCTGTCAACTGCCCCCTACTTGCCACATACAGGGATGGGTTGGCTCATAGAAGGATTGAAAACTCAGCTAAACCACAGTTTCTGGTCTCAAAGGCCAGTGGAGTGGGAAAAATAAACAAGAAAATTAATGATTAGAGTAAAAAGTTTCCCATGCTTTGCAAGAAAAGCATGCACAGGGTGCTAATTGAGCCTCTAGGGTGGAAGTGGCAGGGGAGACCACTGACATAAGTCAGACTGGAAATCTAGGGCATTAGGGATGACATCTAAAGAGACGATGGAGTGATTTGAGTAGGAGCAGAGGTAAATTACACCAAAGGATATAATGTGTTGATTCAGGGTTAGGAATTGGAAGAGGGCTGTCGAGTCATGATTGGTGTGAGAGGCCTTGATACAATACAAGCATGTGTGCTTTTGGAAGTATGTCGGGCTCCTGGATCTGCACATGTTCTTGGTCCAGAAAGAGGGAGATGAAAAGAGGAAGGGCACATAATCCTCTCCCCGACGCAGGGATGAGGACGGAGGAGTCCAGTCCTCGTAGAAGTGGATGCAGAGGCGTCCATCCCTGCATCTTGTGAGCAGAGTGTATGTGGGCTTTGCACCGAGGGAGGCCTCCAATTCACCACGTCATATCAAATTAAATAAATACATATTCTAATTTTTTCTCAGTTTTAATTTTGAATACAGTAAATATTAGTAGTTTTAATCCACATAGTCCAAAGCCTTTGGAGTCTTACCTAAATTTTTAGGGTGTAAGTTGTCCTGAGACCAAAAAGTCATAACTGATGAGCTGGCAAGACAGAGTCCAAAGCATGAATCGCTGGTGGGTGTGGGAAGCTAAGAAGTTCTAATTTCATCTTAAAAATTATGGGGAGATATTGAAAGATTTTAAATAGGGAGGGACAAATCAAATCTATGTAGCCTGTGTTGTGAAATATCAGTTGGCCTGTTCTTTGAGAGGAGGCATGGTGACCAGGTAGGAGGCTGTCCTTAGTTGTTCAAGCTAGATGTGATAAAGGAGAGCAAAGGAGTGGTCAGAATCACTTTGAGAGGAATCCTGGATCTCTGTAGGACTTAGTGACTGAAGCAATGCACAGAATAAATGAGCATGAGGACTCAAGAGTGAGTGCCTCAGATTTCTGGGTCAGGTAACTCAGAGGATGCCAACGACACTGACTGTACTCACATCCTCTCAGATCTCTGCTCCCTCCCCAGACTTCTGTGCTCTTTTGCCTCTTTGGGAGATGACTCCATGGCTCCTGGAGCCCTTTACTCACTTGTGCGGAGGCTGAAAGTACCTGAGAATTTATGTTTCCCCAGCCCGACCCTGAGGGACTGACTGCACAGGAATATGAAAGCTCCGCTGCCAAGCCTTGAGGTGGCATGAACTGGAGATGTAACATACATTCCAGGGCTTCCCCGTGCAATCAGGCTGAGGCTAGAAGTTTTGGTGAAATCACACTGTTGCTTGATTGCCACGTTTTCCCATTCTGCTTTCATCTTACTCCCTTAGAGCTTTCTCCTGGGAGCACGCCCCTCTCTCTGTCACTACACATGAATATTTATCTCAGAGTCTGCTTCCCTGGAGCCTGACCTAAGACAGGGCTCATGTCGACTTTGGATTTTGCTCAGATAGAACATACCATGTGTGGAGCGGAATTTAGAGGAAGGAGAGTAAGTTCGCTTTGGACACATTGATTTTAAGTGCACTTGGATCATTATGTGGAAATATCTAATAAGTAGTCAGAGCTGAGTTAGAAATATTGCTTTGAGAGCCATCAGGATATAGATGGCGATCAAAGCCATGGGTGTGAATGAGGTGCATTTTGGAGAGTGTATGGAGAGTCTAGCGGTGAAGACTGGGCCACAGGGAAATTTTGACACATGCATATTAACCTGTCCTTCATAAAAATCCTTTTCACAAAAGTAGCACTTTACGTTTTCATATTCAGAAACATCATATCATTTGACCTTTACAGTAACAAAGGAAGGTGGGAGACTGTATAATTATTGTCCTTATTTTTCAGATGAGGAAATTGAGACTCTGAGAATTCATGTGAATTACCTAAAGTCATGAAAGTGGCAAGACCAGCACAAAAATCCAGGTCATTTAACTCCTAGCACAAAGCTTTTCCTGCCACCCAATTCCTTTTGGAAAAAAATGTCATTTTTTTCCCCCTAAATACTCTTGCAATATGTAGGCAATTGTCTGTATTGCAGACTCGGCATTCTTACCAGCTCCTATGACATCTGTTCCAGTGTTTCTGATATCCTCATAAATTTATCATGCTCTGCTGCAAGATAACTTTGTTTCCTAGAGCCCAGAAAGTCACTTCCTTCAGGAAGCCACCCTGAACCAACTTCAGCTCTCTGGTTGTTTCTTAACAGTTTTAAATTTATTTGACAGCATATTCTTTTCACATGTTGATATACCACTTTTGAATTTTTCCCTTGGTACATTCTGTGCATTTTTGTTTTTCTTTCCCCAGCTATATTGTATCTTAATCTTTAAGATATTCTCTTTTATACAAAAGTCAATACATTCTCATTATAGAATTTTTTTGGAAAGTAAAAGATAATCTATAGTCCTAGATTATAAAAACTATCAATATCTTATATATCTAATTTCAGTCTGTTCATTTTCCCCACATATTTATGGATTTTCTTCTGCATAGTGGCATTCCTGATGTTTGTAGTTATTCCCCCAGGTTGCTATTTGATGTACAGATATGTTTTGTAATGAATTTTGATTCTGTGTTAGTATATATTGCAGTGCATTGAATAGGGATTCCGCACCTGATTGGGCATTCCTTAAGTGGGAGATAGATTTGTAAAAGATGCCGCCGATATTAAGTCAGGTTACAGAAGCAAAGATGGTCAGAGAAGAGACTGACTGGGGGGAAATGATTTTTTGTTTACAGGGAGATTTTTACTTTCATAGAATAAAATGCTTAACAGATTTAATTGGTCCAATGGTCTTCATTTGTTAGGATATCCCTGCTTGGTGAGCTTGCATTTTTACTTTCCTCTCCGTGCTGGGACTATTTAGACAGCTGAGGGCATATTAGAGCTGGTAAACAATTTGGTTTTATCTTATTTTTATTCAGCTGTCAAGACATGATTGTGACCTTCTTTCAGAGTTTAGTATAAAACACTTTTCTGGACTTTGATTAATTTTTTAAGAGAGTCCTAATAGGTTATACATTCCATTTTTAGACAAGAAACTCTCCAATCAAGTTTTATAAGTTATTTTGCAAGTTCATCTGGCTAGCACCCTTTCTTGGCATAAGAACATCATTGTACATAACTATGACTCGCCATTAATCTGGGTGTATTATATTTTCAAACATTTGTTCCTCCAAACTACACACTGGATTTGCACTTTGCTGGATGACATTTAAGTAGTTAGCCTGGATGCTAACTATTACCAGCACAGCATGAAAATGCATTTACTAAGGGCTTTGTTTCTGTGGTTTTAGATAAAAAAGAAATAACTCTTCCTCTCTCTTGAGATGTTTGGATTACATTTAATTGACTTTTAAAATATACCAGCATGATCAAAACACTTTAAAACAAATGAATTCTTTTCTTAAAAAAAGAAAGCAGGTTACCTTAGGGACTTGACTTTAAAAGCTTTGAAATACTGAAATACCAAGGAGCTAAAGAGCTTTTTTTTTTTAACTTAGGGAAAGACCAGCACACATGAAAAAAATTTATAGTTTATGCTTATGCTTTTAAAGTTTGAATACACATAAACTTGCTTCTGGAAAGAAGGCTTTTCATTCTGAGGGGCTTGAAGTTACAAGCCTTTTCACAGGATACTGTTGGAAACGTGTTGTTTTTGTCAGACTAATGCAGCTCTATTGACTTAAAGCTTAGAAAGAAATCAATATATTTTCAGAGATGCATGGAAGATGGTAGAGCTTCCATTTATGAAAAAGGTGGACACTTGCCACCCAGGCCGTCTATTTCAAGGCATGGTCCCTGGACCAGTTGCAGTGGCATCACCACCCACCAATGTGATATTGAACAGGTGGTTCTCCTGTGACAAACGATGCTGCCCTCATAGACTCTTGCTGAAGTGCTTGATCTCAGACCATCTGCTCACCAACACCTGCTTAAAACCCTACAGAGATCAGTGCCTTATAAATAAGATTGTCTGAGAAACATGATATCCACTCACTTCTCTGGCTAAATCGACAGCTCTATCCTTGAATCAAGGCAGAGCACTAGAATATTACATAACTTTCACATTATCTTATCCCCTGAACAACCACCTTCACTAAATCAAATTCAAATGTTATATCTTTGGTTTTGTCTGTATTTGGTAGATAATTTTGGTCAAAGACACATTGCCTATTATTTTCTGTATACAGTCTCATCTGGGAAGTCCATTCAAAATTTATAGCCAGGGAAGAAATGCACGTGCTCATTTTCTCTATATCTCTCTCTCTCTTTCTGTCTCTGTCTCTTTTTCTCTCTTAAAATTGGTTTGCTTTCATCAAGCAAATAACTACAAGTATTTAACTTGGGTTTTTTTTTGTTGTTCTTCTTCTTGCCTTGAGGAAACTCAGCAAAATTGAATAGGAAATCAGAATAATTATATCAAACCTTATGTTTAGCATTTTTGCTTTCTCCTACTCCTCCTTATATCTTTGATACATTATTTTTTCCCCAGACCTTTGTTGTATACATACATTTTATTTTAAGATGCTTTAAATCCCTTTTGAAAAGCAGAAAGTATAAACAAACTGTTAAGTGTAGGATAAAAAAGGGCTATTCAGAAGGCCGGAGGATAATGATTCTATAAACATCTATAAACTTTAGAAACATAAAAAGAAAATGGTATTTTTGATTGTCATTTTACTGCCAGGGTGACTCCAACCAACAAATGGTCATTTATTCACTAGTGATACTCAGCAAGTGTGGCCACATCATATAGTATACTTTCCTGTAGACTCTATTGATTGAGAGAAATAATGGACATGAACAATTCTATGTGGATCAAAAAATCTCTGTATAGGGTCCTTTTATAAAAGATTATGAAAGAAATAAGTGGGCCAAATATTTGTATTAAAATGGAAACACCATGAGGACTTAAAAAAATTAGCTTCTCTAGTAAATTTTTAGTATTGGTTTTTACCTGACTCAAATTTTTTTCAAAGGATATAGAAATTGGGAATCCTTGGTTATCCAAAAAATTTTAGACGTGAAGCTAAAGTAATTTCAATGGAAACTGAGGAAATAATTATGATTCAATTAAAATATATTTGCATGCAACCTTTAAAAATTACATTTATTTTTTGTATATAGTCCTATCTATACTCTTGAGTTAATGTAGATACCAATAAAAGATAAATTAAAAAATGAGAATCAGAACTGTAGGGTTAAAATTGGTTTGAAAAGTCATTTATCCCAACCTCTCATCTGAGTTTTTTTTTAAATTTTTAAATTTAATTTTATTTATTTTTTTATACAGCAGGTTCTTATTAGTCATCAGTTTTATACATGTCAATCCCAATCTCGCAATTCATCCCACCACCACCCCCACCCGCACCCACACCACCCCACCACTTTCCACCTTGGTGTCCATACGTTTGTTCTCTACATCTGTGTCTCAACTTCTGCCCTGCAAATCGATTCATCTGTACCATTTTTCTAGGTTCCACATATATGAGTTAATATACAATATTTGTTTTTCTCTTTCTGACTTACTTCACTCTTTATGACAGTCTCTAGATCCATCCACGTCTCAACAAATGACCCAATTTCATTCCTTTTTATGGGTGAGTAATATTCCATTGTATATATGTACCTCATCTTCTTTATCCATTCGTCTGTCGATGGGCATTTAGGTTGCTTCCATGACCTGGCTATTGTAAATAGTGCTGCAATGAACATTGGGGTGCATGTGTCTTTTTGAATTATGGTTTTCTCAGGGTATATGCCCAGTAGTGGGATAGCTGGATCATATGGTAATTCTATTTTTAGTTTTTTAAGGAAACTCCATACTGTTCTCCTTAGTGGCTGTATCAATTTACATTCCCACCAACAATGCAATAGGGTTCCCTTTTCTCCATACTCTCTCCAGCATTTGTTGTTTGTAGATCTTCTGATGATGCCCATTCTAACTGGTGTGAGGTGATACCTCATTGTAGTTTTGATTTGCATTTCTTTAATAATTAGGGATGTTGAGCAGCTTTTCATGTGCTTCTTGGCCATCTGTATGTCTTCTTTGGAGAAATGTCTATTTAGGTCTTTGACCATTTTTAGATTGGGTTGTTTGTTTCTTTAATATTGAGCTGCATGAGTTGTTTATACAGTTTGGAGATTAATCCTTTTTCCATTGATTCGTTTGCAAATATTTTCTCCCATTTTGAGGGTTGTCTTTTCGTCTCATTTGTAGTTTCCTTTGCTGTGCAAAAGCCTTTAAGTTTCATTAGGTCCCATTTGTTTGTTTTTATTTCCATTACTCTAGAAGGTGGACCAAAAAAGATCTTCCTGTGATTTATGTCAAAGAGTGTTCTTTCTATGTTTTCCTCTAAGAGTTTTATAGTGACCAATCTTACATTTAGGTCTTTAATCCATTTTGAGTTTATTTATGTGTATGGTGTTAGGGAGCATTCTAATTTCATTCTTTTACATGTAGCTGTCCAATTTTCCAGCACCACTTATTGAAGAGGCTGTCTTTTCTCCATTGTATATGCTTGCCTCCTTTGTCATAGATTAGTTGACCATAGGTGTGTGGGTTTATCTCTGGGCTTTCTATCTTGTTCCATTGATCTATGTTTCTGTTTCTGTGCTAGTACCATATTGTCTTGATTACTGTAGCTTTGTAGTATAGTCTGAAGTCAGGGAGTCTGATTCCTCCAGCTCCCTTTTTTTTCCCTCAAGACTGCTTTGGCTATTCGGGGTCTATTGTGTCTCCATACAAATTTTAAGATTTTTTGTTCTAGTTCCATAAAAAATGCCATTGGTAATTTGATAGGGATTGCATTGAATCTGTAGATTGCTTTGGGTAGTATAGTCATTTTCACAATATTGATTCTTCTAATCTAAGAACATGGTATATCTCTCCATCTGTTTGTATCATCTTTAATTTCTTTCATCAGTGTCTTATAGTTTTCTGCATACAGATCTTTTGTCTCCCTAGGTAGGTTTATCCCTAGGTATTTTATTCTTTTTGTTGCAATGTAAATGAGAGTGTTTCTTAATTTCTCTTTCAGATTATCATTAGTGTATAAGAATGCAAGAGATTTCTGTGCCTTAATTTTGTATCCTGCAACTTTACCAAATTCATTGATTATCTCTAGTAGTTTTCTGGTGGCATTTTTAGGATTCTCTATGTATAGTATCATGTCATCTGCAAACAGTGACAGTTTTACTTCTTCTTTTCCAATTTGGATTCCTTTTATTTCTTTTTCTTCTCATATTGCCATGGCTAGGACTTCCAAAACTATGTTGAATAATAGTGGTGAGAGTGGACATCCTTGTCTTGTTCCTGATCTTAGAGGAAATGCTTTCAGTTTTTCACCATTGAGAATGCGTTTGCTGTGGGTTTGTCATATATGACCTTTATTGTGTTGAGGTAGGTTCCCTCTATGCCCACTTTCTGGAGAATTTTTATCATAAATGGGTGTTGAATTTTGTCAAAAGCCTTTTCTGCATCTATTGAGATGATCATATGGTTTTTATTCTTCAGTTTGCTAATATGGTGTATCACATTGATTGATTTGGGCATATTGAAGAATCCTTGCATCCCTGGGATAAATCCCACCTGATCATGGTGTATGATCCTTTTAATGTGTTGTTGGATTCTGTTTGCTAGTATTTTGTTGAGAATTTTTGCATCTATATTCATCAGTGGTATTGATCTGTAATTTTCTTTTTTTTGTAGTATCTTTGTCTGGTTTTGGTATCAGGGTGATGGTGGCCTCATAGAACGAGTTTGAGAGTGTTCCTCCCTCTGCAATTTTTTGGAAGAGTGTGAAAAGGATGGGTGTTAGCTCATCTCTAAATGTTTGATAGAATTCACTGTGAAGCCATCTGGTCCTGGACTTTTGTTTGTTGGAGGATTTTTTTTTTTTTTTTTTTTTTGTGGTACGTGGACCTCTCACTGTTGTGGCCTCTCCCGTTGCGGAGCACAGGCTCCGGAAGCGCAGGCTCAGCAGCCATGGCTCACGGGCCCAGCCGCTCCGCGGCATGTGGAATCTTCCCGGACCGGGACACAAACCCGTGTCCCCTGCATTGGCAGGCGGACTCTCAACCACTGTGCCACCAGGGAAGCCCTGTTGGAAGATTTTTAATCACAGTTTCAGTTTCATTACTTGTGATTGGTCTGTTCATATTTTCTGTTTCTTCCTGGTTTAGTCTTGGAAGGTTATACCTTTCTAAGAATTTGTCCATTTCTTCCAGGTTGTCCTTTTTATTGGCATAGAGTTGCTTGTAGTCTCTTAGGATGCTTTGTATTTCTGAGGTGTCTGTTGTAACTTCTCCTTTTTCATTTCTAATTGTATTGATTTGAGTCCTCTCCCTCTTTTTCTTGATGAGCCTCACTAATGGTTTATCAATTTTGTTTATCTTCTCAAAGAACCAGATTTTAGTGTTATTGATTTTTGCTATTGTTTTCTTTGTTTCTGTTTCATTTATTTCTGCTCTGGTCTTTATGATTTCTTTCCTTCTGCTGACTTTGGGTTTTGTTTGTTCTTCTTTCTCTAGTTCTTTCAGGTGTAAGGTTAAATTGTTTATTTGAGATTTTTCTTGTTTCTTGAGGTAGGCTTGTATAGCTATAAACTTCCCTGCTTTTGCTGCATCCCATAGGTGTTGGATCATCGTGTTTTCATTGTCATTAGTCTCTAGGTATTTTTTGATTTCCTCTTTGATTTCTTCAGTGATCTCTTGGTTATTTAGTAACGTATTGTTTAGCCTCCGTGTGTTTGTGTTTTTTACATTTTTTTCCCTGTAATTGATCTCTAATCTCATAGTGTTGTGGTCAGAAAAGATGCTTGATATGATTTCAATTTTCTTAAATTTACTGAGGCTTGATTTGTGACCCAAGATGTGATCAATCCTGGAGAATGTTCTGTGCGCACTTGAGAAGATAGTGTAATCTTCTGTTTTGGGTTGGAATGTCCTATAAATATCAATTAAATCTATCTGGTTTATTGTGTCATTTAAAGCTTCTGTTGCCGTATTTATTTTCATTTTGGATGATCTGTCCATTGGTGTAAGTGAGGTGTTAAAGTCCCCCACTATTATTGTGTTACTGTCGATTTCCTCTTGTATAGCTGTTAGCCGTTGCCTTATGTATTGAGGTGCTCCTATGTTGGGTGCATATACATTTATAATTGTTATATCTTCTTCTTGGATTGATCCCTTGATCATTATGTAGTGTCCTTCCTTGTCTCTTGTAACATTCTTTATTTTAATATCTATTTTATCTGATATGAGTGTTGCTACTCCAGCTTTCTTTTGATTCCATTTGCATGGAGTATCTTTTTCCATCACCTCAGTTTCAGTCTGTATGTGTCTCTAGGTATGAAGTGGGTCTCTTGTAGACAGTGTATATATGGCTCTTGCTTTTGTATCCATTCAGCAAGCCTGTGTCTTTTGATTGGAGCATTTAATCATTCACGTTTAAGGTAATTATCGATATGTATGCCCCTTTCACCATTTTCTTAATTGTTTTGGGTTTCTTTTTGTAGTTCCTTTTCTTCTCTGTGTGTCCCACTTAGAGAAGTTCCTTTAGCATTTGTTGAGCTGGTTTGCTGGTGCTGAATTCTCTTAGCTTTTGCTTGTCTGTAAAGCTTTTAATTTCTCCATCGAATCTTAATTAGATTTTGCTGGGTAGATTAATCTTGGTTGTGGGTTGTTTCCTTTCATCACTTTGAGTATATCAGTCCACTCCCTTCTGGCTTGTATAATTTCTGCTGAGAAATCAGCTGTTAACCTTATGGGAGTTCCCTTTTATGTTATTTGTCATTTTTCCCTTGCTGCTTTCAATAATTTTTCTTTGTCTTTAATTTTGGTAATTTGATTAGTATGTGTCTCAGCGTGTTTCTCCTTGGGTTTATCCTGTATGGGACTTGCTGTGCTTCCTGGACTTGGGTGGCTATTTCATTTCCCATGTTAGGGAAGTTTTCAACTCTAAACTCTTCAGATATTTTCTTGGGTCCTTTCTCTCTCTCTTCTCCTTCTGAGACCCCTATAATGTGAATGTTGTTGTGTTTAATGTTGTCCCAGAGGTCTCTTAGGCTGTCTTCATTTCTTTTCATTCCTTTTTCTTCTGTTCCGCAGCAGTGAATTCCACCATTCTGTCTTAAAGGTCAATTATCCGTTCTTCTGCCTCAGAAGAAGTTATTCTGCTATTGATTCCTTCTAGTGTAGTTTTCATTTCAGTTATTGTATTGTTCATCTCTGTTTGTTTGTTTTTTAATTCTTCTAGGTCTTTGTTAAACATTTCTTGCATCTTCTCTATCTCTGCCTCCATTCTGTTTCCAAGGTCCTGGATCATCTTCACTATCATTATTCTGAATTCTTTTCTGGAAGGTTGCCTATCTCCACTTCATTCAGTTGTTTTTCTGGGGTTTTATCTTGTTCCTTCATGTGGTACATAGCCCTCTGCCTTTTCATCTTGTCTGTCTTTCTGATAATGTGGTTTTTGTTCCACAGGCTGCAGGATTGTAGCTCTTCTTGCTTCTGCTGTCTGCCCTCTGGAGGATGAGGCTATCTAAGAGGATTGTGTAAGTTTCCTGATGGGAGGGACTGGTGGTGGGTAGAGCTGGCTGTTGCTCTGGTGGACAGAACTCAGTAAAACTTTAATCTCCTTGACTGCTGATGGGTGGGGCTGGGCTCTCTCCCTCTTGGTTGTTTAGCCTGAAGCAACCCAACTCTGGAGCCTACCTGGGCTCTTTGGTGGGTGTAATGACAGACTCTGGGAGGGCTCACACCAAGGAGTACTTCCCAGAACTTCTGCTGCCAGTGTCCTTGTCCCCAAGGTGAGCCATAGCCACCCCCTGCCTCTGCAGGAGACCCTCCAACACTAGCAGGTAGGTCTGGTTCAGTTTTCTCTGGGGTCACTGCTCCTTCCCCTGGGTCCCAATGCTCACACTAGTTTGTGTGTGCCTTCCAAGAGTGGAGTCTCTATTTCCCCCGTCCTGTCAAAGTCCTGCAATCAAATCCCACTAGGCTTCAAAGTCTGATTCTCTAGGAATTCCTCCTCCTGTTGCTGGACCCCCAGGTTGGGAAGCCTGACGTGGGGCTCAGAACCTTCACTCCAGTGTGTGGACTTCTGTGGTATAAGTGTTCTCCAGTGTGTGAGTCACCCACCCAGCAGTTATGGGATTTGACTTTACTGTGATTGCGCCCCTCCTACCATCTCATTGTGGCTTCTCCTTTGTCTTTGGATGTGGGTTATCTTTTGTGGTGAGTTCCAGTGTCTTCCTGTTTATGATTGTTCAGCAGCTAGTTGTGATTCTGGTGTTCTCAGAAGAGGGAGTGAGAGCACGTCCTTCTACTCCGCCATCTTTGTTCCTCCTCCTCATCTGAGTTTTAACCTTTAAACAATTGTTGCTTTAAATGAGCAGAAAAGTAATGGTAAAATAACTTTTTTTTTTCTCTTTCCATTGCAATTGGTCTTTAGAGTTAGTTTTTCCCCTTCCTGGATGGAAAGTCTGGAAGGTTGTGGTAACTTTTATGGAGTGCTGAAAGTTTTGCTCACTATAAATTGTAGTCTCAGTATTTTCTTTTTATTTTACCTCTTTTTTTAACATCTTTATTGGAGTATAATTGCTTTACATTGTTGTGTTTGTTGCTGCTGTATAACAGAGTGAATTAGCTATACATATACATATATCCCCATATCCTGTCCCTCTTGAGCCTCCCTCCCACCCTCCCTATTCCACCCCTCTAGGTAGTCACAAAGCACCGAGCTGATCTCCCTGTGCTATGCAGCTGCTTCCCACTAGCTAGCTATTTTACGTTTGGTAGTGTATATATGTCCATGCCACTGTCTCACTTTGTCCCAGCTTACCCTTCCCCCTCCCCGTATCCTCAAGTCCATTCTCCACGTCTGCATCTTTATGCCTGTTCTGCCCCTAGGTTCTTCAGAACCATTTTTTTTTTTTTTTTAGATTCCATATATATGTGTTAGCATACGGTATTTGATTTTCTCTTTCTGACTTACTTCACTCTGTATGACAGACTGTAGGTCCATCCACCTCACTACAAATAACTCGATTTCGTTTCTTTTTATGGCTGAGTAATATTCCATTGTATATATGTGCCACATCTTCTTTATCCATTCAAGTCTCAGTATTTAAAAGTTCAATCTCATATAATATTCAAAATTTTGTTTTGCTTTAAAGTTAAGGCCTCTTCTATTTCTTCCTGTAATGTAGTTTTTCTCCCTTTTCTTGACTAGTTTCTACCTCTCAAAGATCAGAAAAGTGGAGGGAGGAGAGGAAAACGGCATGAAAATTTTGGTACCTTTGTGATCAAGCTCCTGTGTTCTCTAGACCTGGCCAGGGATGGAAGCTCACTTTTCCTCTTGAGGGATGCTTTTTAATGGATTCTTCAGAGACTCTCTCCATTGCTGGGATTACCCAGCTGAAGTTCTCTAGAGATTGGCAAATGCATCTCTGTTTCCACTGGTTACTTGGCTCTTCCTTAGGCCCTTTGCGTCAAACAATACCTGGTTCCTTTTCTCTTTTCCTGCAGTCTCTCTCTTTCTCTGTTTCTTGTCTACAGGATGTACTTATTCCCCAACAAACTCTGAGAATGCTGACCAATTCCAGCACAGCCAAGTCTCATTTATTTCTCCATCAAAGCAGCCAGCGACCCCATCTCTTCCTCTGTAGGATTTCTAGGTAGAAGTCAGACGCCAGCTCACTAGTCTACCTACATACAGGGCACACTCATTAGCTCTCTGAGTGGTCCTTTTGCGTCCACTTGCCCTAGTGAGAAAGAACTCACTGCCTTATTTTAGCGAGTGAAAGCTTTAGGGGGAAACATTCTTGACTTTTTATCTGGGTAGGAGAAGAATTGTTGGAACAGTCATAGTGAGTATTATGGAATTACAGTATAAAGTTAGTGAAAAATCTATGCAACTATGGTTGTAGGACAAGAACACAAATTTTATCAAACTAGGCAATCTAAAATAAATGTGTGGATGAAAGAAGTTGGGAAGTAGTGGCAGAAAAGATCGGTGATGAAATAGACAGGGACAATAAACACTTTACTGTGTGAAGTAAGAAATCCAGAGAAAATCTCTAATTGTTTGAATAAGAAATGAATATTAAAATACTTGATTTAAAGTTCCAAAGGTAACAGAGATGCAGTGTAATAGTGGATTAACTATAGTAGAAAGAATCAGGGAGGGATTTACAGAACTATGTACTCAAATCTTGTCTTGTTTAGTTGGAAGAAGGTAATGTTTGAAATAGATAAATTTTAAAATATATTAGCGTATGATTTAGAGTCTTGGAGGTAATTACCAGATGAATTTAAAACATAAACTCTTAAAAGAGTGAAACCTGGTTTCTTATAGGAACAAAGAATAGGGGTGGAGAGAGTCAATTGGGAGATGACTGTGCATATTCCTTGTTTCCATCTTTTAAAAAATATGTGCATATATTTCTCTAATAAAAATTGTAACTTTTATTATTTATATATATATATATATATATATTTTTTTTTTTTTTTTTTTTTTTTTTTCCTGCGGTACGCGTCCCTCTCACTGTTGTGGCCTCTCCCATTGCGGAGCACAGGCTCCGGACGCACAGGCTCAGCGGCCATGGCTCACGGGCCCAGCTGCTCCGCGGCATGTGGGATCTTCCGGGACTGGGGCACGAACCCGTGTCCCCTGCATCGGCAGGTGGACTCTCAACCACTGCACCACCAGGGAAGCCCTATTTAAAATATATTTTTTAAATTATGTGGGAATATATACAGATAAGAATATATTATTTAATGTGAAAAGAGGATTTAAATTATTGCTGTAAGATATTAAATCAGTATAAAGCTGTATCACATTATTCAATGTGATACAATCACAAACATCTTCAGAAGAATCAAAGAAACAACAATACTACAAAAGATGTTTTGGTGCATATATGAATTAGACGTATGAAAATGATATATTAAGAAATCTTTAGGAAAGAGAAGGGTTATTTAATAAGTGGGTTTAGGTCATTTACTTTTAAATAAAAATGTTGTCTTCAACTCTTATCCCATACTAAAATAAATTCCAGTTCATTATTAACTTATAAATATCAAGCCATAAAATTCCTAGAAGGAAACTCTGAGAGTTTATCTGAGCTCTACTTTTGGTAAGACCTTTTATACTTAAAACAAATGGAAGAATTTGCAGAAGAAAATACAGATTCAACTACTTTCAAAAGTTTAAACTGTGCACATTAAACTAAAAGATGGCAAAGAAAAATCATTGTGACTAATATAAAAATACTTAATAATATTGATTTATAAAGAAGTAATTCAATTAATTTTTATTTCATCCCATACAATGCTATGGTTCCAGCACTAAGCATGATGGACATGGTCTTAAAAATCAATGAGAAAAAAACCTGAGGTTCCTATAAATAAATGGACAAAGACCATGTATGCTTACTTCACCAAAGAAAAAATGCAATAATTAGTAGGCGTTAGAAAAGTATTTGGGTTATGTCATAGTCAAAGCTTACAAATAAAAATGAGATATAAATTGCATTAATTAAATATACAAAATTGTTCTTAAAGGGAATTCCCAATGTTGGCAAGTATCATGCGGTGGGCACTTCAGACACTGCTGAGAGTACAAATTATTTTAGCTGTTCAAGAAGGTAATTTGGGAATATGTGTAGAGTTTGAAAGTTGTTCATGTCTTTAAGGCCAGAAATTCTTTTGCTGATGTTTTTGTAAGATAATTTATAGCAGTGAAAAATTAAAACTTTCTAAATGCTCAGCCGTAAGGAACTGGAAAGTAAGAAATAGTATTTTTTAAATTCTGTGCAGATATTACACAGGATGTTCATGTGTAGTTTTTAAGAATATGGAAAATGCTTATAAAAACATTTTAAAGAGAAACACAGAGTGGTATTAAGTAGGCAAAGCAATATGTAGAAATATCGAGAAATTAAAGCATGTTAACAATTTCTCTGTGAATTGCAGTTTGATTTTTTAAATAGTTTCAGTATTTTTTCTACTTTCTCCAAAATGAACACATATTGTTTTCATATTGACAATGAAGTACAGGGAAATAAACACTTGGTAGCTAGTCCAAGCTCCACAATTTGTTCATTGTGGGAACTTGGGCAAGTGACCCCTTTTGTAGGTCCAGCATCACAGGCCAAATGGTCTTGTTGGCACTGCATTAAACCATGATGTGCCTGGAAAATATGAAAGGTTATGAAAATGTTGATTGTGGTTTTGGTAACTACTGGTTACACAATCCAGTACACCTCCCCTTTTCTTGTCTTCATCTCAGCTATTGAACTCCATCATCAGCATTTTCCTTAATATTTCCCCCATTTTGGGAGAAGTCAAGTGAAAACGTTGATCATGTTCATCTGTATTTGTGTTCACCATCTCCGGACCTGGAGTAATAAGCTGAGTTTACAAATTTGAATACTTGTTTCTTATGGTCTTTAACCTTGGGTTGGTCCACATTCCTCGCTCCTTTTTAAAAGTGGCCTTTTGGCTTCTACTGTACACCAATGAATTTGAATTAGACAGAAAGGGGCATAATACCCCTTTATAAGAACACCCAGCCTTTCTATACGTGAAAAATAAAAGCTCTCTCTACCTGATTCCCTCTTTGGATGGCCTTTGGCCTCCCTCTCTTGGAGGAATCAATGATTGTTCCAGCGACCTCTGCTGTCTGTCAGTTTTTGATACAACATTCTTCATGAACCTGGGGCCAAGAAGAAAAAATGGAGGAATAAGTTTTGGGATTGGGGTTGGAGAGTCTGTGAGCAAAAATGCCATTGGCTTTTGAGTTTGAAGACGTTTGCTCTTGAGAGAATGCATTTCAAACAGCTTTTTGACCCTCAGGAGCCCAATCAATTCTTCACTCTTTCTAGTTGGGAACATCATGTAACAGTACTGTACTAATCTATTAAGTCAGAACTCCATCTTTTGCACGATTCATATTTGAAACTTTAAAGAGGCTCACAACTGAGCTTTCACAAATTTAGCTGTTTACTTTCTTTCCACTAAAATAATCATCGCAAATACCCCTCTGAGAACGTATATTTTCAGATGCCAGGTAATCAAAGCTTAGTTGTACTCAGAGGCTTTTTTAGAACCAAATGGAAAATAATTGCTTTAAAGTACCCACTTGTGAGGATTTCTGCTCATCAGTGTAATTGCCAGCAGTCACTGTCTTTCTACCACAATAAATTCACAGTGATTCATTAGCTGCTTTTGGGGGCGATGAAATAGATCATCTTGTTAACATCAACTTTGATTTTTAAATGGCTTCACTTGATTTCATATTGGAATTACAGTTTGCACATAAACTAAAATAATACCCCTGACCCCACTTTAAAAAGTAGTGTAGGTAGTAGAAGAGGATAAAATTAGAACTTAGGCAGCCTTGCAGGATTTAGATATGAGTTCTCCGTGTGTTTACTCTAGGAGGATTTTTTTTTAATCTTAACATCTTTATTGGAGTATAATTGCTTTACAATGGTGTGTTAGTTTCTGCTGTATAACAAAGTGAGTCAGCTATATGTATACACATATCCCCATATGCCCTCCCTCATGTCTCCCTCCCACCCTCCCTACCCCACCCCTGTAGGGGGACAAAAAGCACCGAGCTGATCTACCTGTGCTATGCGGCTGCTTCCCACTAGTAATCTATTTTACATTTGGTAGTGTATATATGTCAATGCTACTCTTCACTTCGTGTGTTAGTTGCTGCTATATAATAAAGTGAGCCAGCTATACGAATACGTATATCCCCATATCCCCTCCCTCTTGGGTCTCACTCCCACCCTCCCTAACCCACCCCTCTAGGTGGTCACAAAGCACCGAGCTGCAATAAACATTTTGGTACATGACTCTTTTTGAATTATGGTTTTCTCAGGGTATATGCCCAGCAGTGGGATTGCTGGGTCATATGGTAGTTCACTGCAGCTCTATTTACAATAGCCAGGAGATGGAAGCAACCTAAGTGTCCATCATCAGATGAATGGATAAAGAAGATGTGGCACACATATACAATGGAATATTACTCAGCCATAAAAAGAAAACGAAATTGAGTTATTTGTAGTGAGGTGGATGGACCTAGAGTCTGTCATACAGAGTGAAGTAAGTCAGAAAGAGAAAAACAAATACCGTATGCTAACACATATATATGGAAGAAAAAAAAAAAAGGTCATGAAGAACCTAGGGGTAAGATGGGAATAAAGACACAGACCTACTAGAGAATGGACTTGAGGATATGGGGAGGGGGAAGGGGAAGCTGTGACAAAGTGAGAGAGTGGCATGGACATATATACACTACCAAACCTAAAATAGATAGTTAGTGGGAAGCAGCCGCATAGCACAGGGAGATCAGCTCGGTGTTTTGTGACCACCTAGAGGGGTGGGATAGGGAGGGTGGGAGGGAGGGAGATGCAAGAGGGAAGAGATATGGGAACATATGTATATGCATAACTGATTCACTTTGTTATAAAGCAGAAACTAACACACGATTGTAAAGCAATTATACTCCAATAAAGATGTTAAATTAAAAAAATGAAAAAATAAGAAAAAGAAATACTGCATCAGCGGTACTCTATGGAAAAATGTGGACATTAATAATTCTGAGTTCAAAGGTCATCACAAAAGAACCAGACTCTGAACGCAAAGAAGTTTTAGGAATATACGTGAACCAGTATATTTCATGTGTGCTTTATTTATATGTATGTACAACAGTAATAAACATCTGTGTTAAATACACCTAAAAGAACTTCCTTAATTTCCATGTGGTAAAATTCAAAGTGATTTTACATGTGTCATCGTTTAATCGGCAGGGATTTTCTTTCTGGTTGGTACATAAAATAATAGGGCTTCTTAAAATCAATCAATTGAATGGTGTCAGGTTCAAGGACATCTGGTATTTCCATGAGAAATCCTGAAATCCTCTTTTATTTTAGGGTTTACAAATTATTCAAAGTAGGAAAATCAATGGCTTCAACAAAGCCTAAGATCTAATCCACTGGATTAAAAAATCACATTAAAACTAAATAATACAATATTAGTAGCTACAGAAAGAAGGACTGACAAGTGTGTTGGTAAAGGGTTGGTATTGGAATTTTAGTTAATAGGCCTTTATTGCATCCATTCTGCATGTAGCATATGACACTGGGTTGTTACATTTTCCCTGAAACTAATTTGAGATTTCTTCAAGTTCTGACAACCTAACCTGAAGAGGGAAATAGGCCATTCCTCTGGCTGTTTGCTAACCTCACAATCCCTTTTCTTTGTTTTTAGGAAGGACAAAGTTATTTATAGACCCTATTAATTGAGCTTAAATGATTCTAGCTACTGGCTATGTGTAATCAGCTTTTTCCTCCTTTCTACTTAGAGTTGGCTGGAAACATATCAGATGAGAGAATTAACAAAAGAGCATCCACAGCTAATATCCTAATACAAGTGGAGTTTCCAGGCCATATGAGAAATAGACAGACTCGGTCTTCTGTATAGGAGGCCAGCTTGTTTACTGTGCTTAGAAACACATGGGCACAGAGAGGTTCTTACCTTGGAAGTGCCCCTAATGTCACATGGAATGGAATTGTTCACACTCTGTATTTTCAAGCTCACAGAGCTAATTCACAGTAGGAATTTAAAGAAAAGATTTTGAGGAAGATTCTTGCTGGGAGATTAGGGAAGGGATTATTTGGTGAGGACCACTGGATGGTTTTGTTTTTCTCTGGGTAAATAGCCTTCTGGTTAATGCAGTGTCCATCACGTAATTTAATGGGAACAACTTGTGTCGTTATGATAGAAACGGGAGTCTGTTACCTGCTTGGTTCTGAGGAAATAGCCAGACAGGGAGGGAATTTCAGATCCTCTCAGATGGCGGGGCCACCACTGAGCCACCACGCCATCAATCTGGTCAACCCACTGGGTGAGATGCTCATGAAGTGCCCATCCTGGCTGAAAGCTTACAGAGGACAGCACCCTTCCCATCCCGCGTGGGAGGAGGTCTCAGAGGACTTTGAAGTAATTTCAAATTTTGAGAAAATTTTCCCAAAGAGTACAAAAAATTTATTGCATTTGGGGAAGTGTTAACATCTTCCCACATTTAATTAATTTTTCCCCTCATGCTCTTCAATTTTTTTCTATAATATAATCTGTATCTATCTGTAATATAATATTTTTCTCTAAATGATTTGAGGGCTCTGACTTGGAAACCAAGACTGATCATACAACTTCCAGTCCAGAGGCAAGATTCTCATCGGCCTGACCTGGCTGCAGGTTTTATCATCTCTGTCTCACAGAGCTAGAGTCCCCTGTGGGCTCAGCCCTGCTCCCGGTTCCCACTGCATGGCCTCACATGGATCCAGGTGGTTCCAGCATCCCAGCCTTCAGCTTAATTATCAGGCGATTCCCGATTACTCTCCCTCCCTGGCATTTCATTCAAAATTGCTACCAGGTCTCCCATTGTTTCCCAGACTCAGTGCCTGCCCCCTTGTCCTGTCACCCATCCCTCGGCTCACATCATTAGGTCTGCTTTGGTGAGCAGCCTGCACTGCTGCCTCCGCCTGGTCCAGGGCCTTGCATCACTTCTCCCAGACACTCTTCAGAACCTGTTCTTGAATCACAGAGTGAGGACAGGCTTCCCATCCCTAGATATTCTGTCTCCCTGCACTTCAGAGTGAGCATCACCCCCTAGATGGCCTATTGTGGGGTTTGTGGTACATGCTAGGACACTTGACTACAATCATGTTTATCCATCTTTTCATTCCATTCATTTATTTAATGACTACATCATTTATACTTACTTATTCTTGTTTGCTTGGATTTTGACCAAATATTTCTATACCACTTGGACACTCTGCTTGACTATCCCCAGGGCATCCACTGTCAGTCTTCACATATAGGCTTGTTTCCCTTATCCCTGCTCATCTTAGTGGGTGGGTCTACAGACTGGCCGTGAATCTTTCCACCTTCTCTGATTCAAAAGTGCAAAGGTGGTTACTCTCCCCCTGATACTTTTTATCTTTGTACTTGAAGGGCACATATCACAGTGGGATTGACCTCTAGTTTGGATGTTAGTTCTGCTACTTTCTAGTTATATGACCTATGCTTAATTCATAGTAGCTATTTTTATATTTCAGTTTAGCTGAAGTGATACATAACTACAATTACAAATAACAATGCTGTGTGATAAGTTCAGTGCTAGAGATAGGTAAAATGTACTTTGGGAAAAGGAATCCCAGGTGAAGAGGCAGTTAATTCTCTTAAGAGGTATGGAGAAGAGTAGTTCAATTAAGCTCCAGGTAAGAGGAAACAGGTGAGCTGGACTTTGAAGGATGGATAGGAGTTTGCCAGAAAGAGCAGAGGAGTGCATTTGAGTCAAATTGAGTCAGTATTTCCCAAACCTGGCACTATTGACATTTTGGGCTTGATACTTCTTCGGGGGGTGGGGGGAGGGTTGTCCTGTGCATTGCAGAACACTTAGCAGCGTCCTTGTCTTCTACCCACTAAATGCACCCTACCCCCTATTCCAGTCACAACAATGTCA
The DNA here is from genome assembly GCF_011762595.2 of Tursiops truncatus. Taxonomy (NCBI): domain Eukaryota; kingdom Metazoa; phylum Chordata; class Mammalia; order Artiodactyla; family Delphinidae; genus Tursiops; species Tursiops truncatus. Next base: position 88,669,230 of record NC_047042.1, read on the forward strand.
AATGTCTCCTGGAGCCACATCCCTAGCTGAGAATTCCAAGTTGGGCCAATAGGAGATTCAAAAACACGAGGGGTGCTTTTAGTATTTTCCCATTTTCACTGCTGGTCTGTCAGGTTCCACTTTCAAGAAAAGGAGAACTTATTCTGATTTCTCAACTCTGTAAGTGACACTATTTCTCATGAGTCATGCGAGTGATCACATACTCAGCCTGCTTATGTATGTCACCAAGATTACTGGAGACAGCATGTGTCAGAGGCTATGCCAAGCACTGAGGACACAAAATCCTTCCTCTGTCATGGTTTATGGCGGAGGCTCAGAGCTTGAAATTTACTCCCTCTTCTGGTTTTTATACATGCCAGTCATTCTTTCAGAATTCTGTTCCAATTTTTGCATAATTTATTTATCACCATAAATCATTGTTTAGCTTGTCACAACTCATCGTCAATTCATAAAGATTATGATTGTTAGTATAATTATTAAACATAAAATATGAATCACCTACACCTCCATTGAGTTAATAATTATCCTTAACCTTATGCCTTTTCCTATTGAGCTTTAGGTTCTGTACCTTCACATTCAGGCTCTTTGGGAGCCTTCTGATCTGTGATTCTAGGACAGGGTGCATAGACCACAGTGCCAGGATCATATATCAGTTCTTGGTTAACCCAGATCCCTGCTAGTTTCTTTTTCTTCAACACCTGCATCCTATCTGTTCTCTATTCATGGATCTGTTTTCTTGTTGATCTGGCTCTTATAGCATTAGCATTCACAATTCCCCATTCATTAAACACGCACAGGATTATTACTTATAGCAACGACAACAACAGAATTTGAAGGTGTACACACATGCTTAGACTGGGGTGAGGTCAGTCGTGACAAAGTGATCTCTGAAGTGTGGGCTCGGGTACAAAGCATACGTATGCACTCAGCCCTAATGATTGTAAATGGTTCAAGAGCATTCCCATTCTCCAAATAATATCCCTTGAGAACTATTAAATGCCACCCACTCTGAACATTAGGTACTTTACGAAAGGCAGAGGACACTTAGTCCTCTACAGTTGTAAGGCAGAGGAGCCTCGATCACGAAGGTGCAAGTGTGTGTGTACGCTCGTGTGAGTATACTTTGATCAATTGTGATTCCTTTGTGTGTTGAGTATGTAAATCTTCATCTCACATCAGCTTAGTCATGGGACCTATGGCCTCGATGATAACGACCTCATGTGAAAGGACATCTCAGTTGGAGGTGCTGTCCAAGTTGGAAACAGACCCTTGCTTGTGTAAAACAATATCTGCTACAATTATTACCATAAATCCTACTTTAAATTCTATTCTGTAATTTAGAAATCTGTTTCTGTCTAGATGGCAAAATTTAATTTATTTACAGTGGTTCCCATTTACTTTCCTTTCAGTATAGTTTTACCATTTTTCTATTTTGGAAATTGATATGGAACATAAAAATGTTTAGAGTTGTCTGACAGCTCCCTGGAAAACTTTTAAAAGCCATTAATTTAGAAACAATTTTGCTTTTATATTTCATTTCTCAAATGGTTATAATGGAAGTAATTGTCATACCCAAAGGGAGAATCGTGACTTCAGGCAATACGTAAACAGCTAACCTCTTTGGAAACAAAGTCTTGTTTTCATGTAAATGTCCCCAGTTATAAAGAAAAGTAGAATTAAAATCTGGGAAGCATAATACCATGACAGAACTCTTTCTCAATAATAATCAAAGTTGTCAGACCTATGCATCATACAATTAAATAAGAGAAAAATGGCTTATTTTATACAAGTCTTTATTGCCCCAAATGTGTGCTTAGGTGAGGCTGCACCTATTATACTATCCACTCAATCATTAAACACTCAGCAAATCAGTTCTTGATGTTACAAAACACATGGGATATCAGTGCCTCTGAATTTTATTGTATTATTATTATTTTTTAAGCTCTCTGAATTTTAATTTGTTATTTTAAGAATAAGGACAAAGGACCACCTTTGTAGAATTATTGGGAGGCATAGAAAATAACACACAAATCAGCATGGATGTTTAATAATTGATAACTATTTCTGCCTACTGGTAGATATTGTCTGTGTGTATTTATGTGGCAGATCATAAGAAAACAAATAAATTCTGGCCCTTCTGTTTTTTTAATTTGAATTGCAAAAGTGGCATTAGTAGAGTTAATGGTATTACAACACCTTTTTTCCCCTTCTTATATATCTTGAAAGACTCTATTCACAATAGTACTCACTAAAAATCTGATCGTGTTAAAAATTTAACTAACTTAACTGGTTGTTTTATCTACATAATGATCAAGAAATAATGTGACACATTGGACATATTAAACTAATTGGTGAATTATTTCAAAAGTATGACACTGTTCTGGTCTACACACCCAGTTTCCTGCTATTAATTTTTATATTTAGAAAATGACAATTCAGCAAAGAGTTATTAAACATCCATAATGAGCAAGGCAATGTGAGAGATAAAAAATGAATGTTACATATCTGTACAGAAATTAACTGCAATTAAGTTTCCTTTTGGAAATTAGGTCTTCTTCAAATTGCTTTATAAGAACAATTCAGTCAAAAACCTAGGAGTTAGGGCTTCCCTGGTGGTGCAGTGGTTGAGAGTCTGCCTGCCGATGCCAGGGACACGGGTTCGTGCCCTGGTCCGGGAAGATCCCACATGCCGCGGAGCGGCTGGGCCCGTGAGCCATGGCCGCTGAGCCTGCGCATCCGGAGCCTGTGCTCCGCAACGGGAGAGGCCACAGCAGTGAGAGGCCTGCGTACTGCAAACAAAACAAAACAAAAAACCTAGGAGTTAGCAGAATAGCAGAATACATGACCCCCACCCCCCAGCTGGAAACTGTATTTTCTGGCCTTCTTTGTAGGAGAGCTTGACTACATTTGGGCCAATGGAATGTGAAAAGTGAAATGTGCAAGTTCAAGATAATATTCTTAAATATGAGCTGCGCTTCTTGGAATTTCTTTTTCATATTCTTGTGCACAAGTCAGAGATCCTGGCCTTTGAGCTGGAGGCCAGAACAAGATGCATCTTTAGGGTGTAAATTTGTGGGAGGAGAGTTGAGAGTGTTTTATGTGCAGGATGATGGGTTTACCTAGATACTTGGGTGGCCAAAAAGATCTCCTATGGATATTTCTACTGTTAGTATACATTTTTCTTTTTATCTTTTAGTAATAAGTGGACACATGAATGACCATATGAAGATTACATTTCTCAGCCTCCCTTGCAGCTATAGTTGGTAATGTGTCAAAATGTAGACCAGTGGATGTCTGAAGGGATGGGTCCTCTCCCTTGCCCAAATTTCTTCTTCCCTTTGCAGTGGGCCTGGAATATGGTCATAGTTGTGAACTGTTTTTACGGGCATAGTGGTGAACTGTTTTTAACCATGTAGATGAAGACAACACTCCCAAAAGATGGTGGAGCAACAAATTGGAAGACAGTTGGATACTTGAAGGACCTCATGGGTCATGATTGCCCCACGTGGCTCACTCTACTTTTGGCTATCTTTGTTTCAGAATAGTCTACTCAATGATTAACACGTGTCCCCATGTATATATACTGATTTACTATTTCTAAACACTTTAAAATATATTACTTCATTTCATTGATTTTTTTTTTTTTTAAATCGAATGCCTAACATGGGGTCAGCCTAAGGGCTAGCTCTGAGGAAACAGTGATGATTCACTGGGAAGGGGACAGGGATTTTTAGAATGATAGAAATTTGAGAAGGCAGGGAAAGATAGGACTTGAAGCACAGATGCTGGGGTTTGTCTTATACAGAAGGTCTATCTCTTTTCCTTTAATTCAGTGGTTCTCAGCCTGTGACCTTCGGACCAGCAGCATCAGTGGCATCTGGAAACTTGTCAGAAATGCAAATTCTTGCCCAACCACCAGCCCAAACCTACTAAATCAGAAACTCTGGGGCCCAGCCCTCTATGTTATAACAAGTCCTTCAAGTGATTCTGATGCATGCTAAAGCTTGAGAATCAGAGCTTTAATCCTTATAACATCTCTGAAAGCTAGTTAAGAGATCCAGAGTGTACCCATTTTATGTATGAAACGACTGAAGCTTAGGAGGTTAGGCAGTTCACCTGTGGTAACACAGATGGTAAGTGGCAGACTCTGGGTTAGAATCCGTGTTCTGATCTAATTCCCATGTACCAACCCACTCATTCTCCCAACTCTCTATTTAAAGGATTGGGATTGGTTCCATACCTAGTACCTTTACAAAGTGGCAACAGGGAAGTGGATTTTAGGCTACAGATGGAAGGTACAATTGCTGTTGGCTTCTGCAGATGGAGAGAAGAGACAGGATTTTGCTGCAACGATCTCCCCTTGAGAATCTGCTGCTCTTTTCTCCATTGCTTAGGTGTGTTTCCTATTGACCCCACAGTCGGCCAAAGTAGGCTCAGGGGCCTTTCTACACAAATCTACTTTCCAGTGCTAAGAGGGTCTTTGCAGTGTAAAATGCCCAAAAAGGACCTTTCTGTGTGTGTTTATCTGGCCATGGTGATTTAGCAATTGCCATTTAGGTACTCCTAATTGGTCATTGACCAGGTGATGTCAATTCAGAAACAATACTGAAACATTACCATGGCCATTCAGAGGGTATGCTAAGCAGAGGTTAAAAAAAATAATTCCCCCATGTCTCCTTGCTGAGATAGGTGTGACAGTGTCCTTCAGGCTGATCTTCCATCATGGACAATATTGACCTGCATATAGTAAAAAAAAATATGACAAACACTATTTCTCATATTTTTAAACTAGATAAAAATTTCCAGGTATCTTATCATCTATTGTAAAACTTATAATGAATAAATACTAAAATTACCATATTTTGACTTGTAATATTCCCTTTTCTTTTTAACAAGGGGCTGGGACAGTCAAAATGGTGACTAAGATCTTCAACTGTTATGCTTCTTTATAACTGTTTTTGTTGGTTTGTGTAGATATGAAGCAATGCTGCTAAGTTGTCAGAAGTGAAGCAGATCTAAGCTATGTTAAGGGGAGTGTTGTGGAAATAGAATTTTCTAGATAAAAAGAGAAATGACAGAATCCCAGAGGTTTGTACACACTATTATACAATAGCTGCTACTTCTGTGAGGCTTCTGAGAAAAAAAAATGTGCATGAAGGATAAAACCAGGACAAGGAAACCTAGGTAATTAGCTGGGGCTTTGGGCCCAAACTGCAATGTGAATAGTGATCTTGTCTGGGTTGTAGGCAGGGCAGCTTTAATCCAAGCTAGAAATAGATCTGTGTTCTCAAAATATGTGAGCATTGCCCCTTTCCCCCTAAGTGCACGCAGGAGTATCATGCCTCTGTGAGAAAGCAAACAAGCCAGGGAGGAGCAAGAACAAGAAAGCAATGACCTCAAAATCTAGAGTTCTTCTGGGTTGGGAAGGCTGCTGCAAGAGGAACCATCTACCAAGTGTGGCATCAACGAAAGCTGGCCAAGAATAAAGGACACACTTAGCCAGGCTCATTGCAGAGAGCGCTCTACACCCAGGCACAGCCTACAAATAGAATGTTCTATCCCTTGACCCTGACCCATTCTTGGTAGAAAGTTGAGGATGAAGTGTCAGGTGAAAACTCCACCCAAGCCAGCTCATTAATGGAATAGCTAGTCTGTTTGGAAAACTCATTGGAAAAAACATCAAACCAGTTAGTGGTCCTTTGCAGACAAGTGACCTAATTGACAGTATTTTTCACTTTTAGACCTGTTTTAAGGGCCCAGAAAAGACTCATTTATTCATCCAACAAATCTCTGTATTGGAGCACTCAATACCAGAATAGAATTTGTGGTTGCAAAGATCACTAAGAAGTGGTCTTGACAATGAAAATCTCCTTACACGTTCGAGAGACACAGCGTCCAAGGAAGAAATCAAACCAAGTGACTATTCATTAAAATGATGGGAGAAAGAGAGAATACCAGATCGGCTTTAGCACAAAATGGGTGTTTTCATCTCCTTGGAAAACGAACACTTAAGAACTTCAAGCTTTATACTCTGAAAGACTGCATGAATAAACTCTGTTGACCCTAGTGTTTCTAAGATGCCTGATGTTTTTTTCTTCGTTCTTTGTTTTTCAGAGCTGACCTTTTCTTAATGATGTTTTACTGTAACTCAGGTTCATGTTGCATCAAATGGTATGTTTTTAGAAAAAAATCCCATAGGACTTTCCTGGTAATTTTGCAGTGGTTTATTAGAATTTTAAATACTTTAGAAAATGGACTTTAAAAATCCACTTGAAAGAATTTGAAAGAGAAAAAAATATTGACCTTTATAATAAATTGATACTGTTATAAAAATATACTCTAGAGAACACTGGATATGGTCATTTAGAGTTGGACACTAGAAAAATAAGCTCTTTAATGTATCTCATAAATATTTTTATATGCCTTTCAAATGGTGAGAGAGTAGTACAGGGTATTTTTTTATCCATAATTATTTTCTTCTCATCGCAGGTATCTGTCCAGTATAACTTACACATGACATTTAGGTAGAAGTGAGAACATTCCATTTCCTGTTTCTAAATGCTGGGGTATTAACAGTGTCAATTAGTTCCTATTATAATAATGCTGATTCTAGTGGTGGTTACACAGAGGTAAGAATTTTGTGATACTCTATCTGAGGTTCTATCTCTGGAAAAGTGGTCAAATGTAGCTTGGCAAAAGAGTTGGTCATTGTGAATGTAGTTTTTACACAGAAATAATGTGTTTTTTTTTCCCAAATATATAATGAAGGTTCTGGTTTGAAATCAGAGTTCTCTCTGGGAATGCTTAGGTGTAGAAGAGGAACCACACTTCCTAAAAAAATGTTCTCTACCTCTGCACACAGTGCCTTGGGGGCTCTCTCCTGGTCCTCCTGAGTCCCTTGGTTTCATCAAGGGGAGTCAAGTTCATACTCTGAGTACAGATGGCCCAGGAAATAAGGGAAGATCAAAGGATTAACTAGAAAGTAGGGATGGGATCTTAAGTAAAGAATAGACAAGCCAAGGAAATGGGTTCATTAGCAGACACTGGCAAGATCTTCTGATGTAAAAGGTGGTTTTGTTAGTGACCCTTTCGAGTCAGGCCTTGACAGGATCCTTCTGCCCAGTGTCGTTCAAGCCAATAGAATAAGACCAAGTTAGTTCATAAGCAAAGAAAAGCAGTATTCTTTGATCAAACAATGCAGACGTACGAGCTGCGCAGCTCTAGCGCACATGCTCTCTGTCCTCCGCAGCCCACACACGCAGATGGTTGGCGCAGCTGCTTTATAGGGATCTGGTCCGCAGGGAGAGGGCGGAGCTCTCGCGGGGCTGGCGCAGCTGCGCTATTCACGCTCCAGATAGCAGTGCCGGGCGCAGCGTCTGTGCACACGGCCCGCCACCCGCCATCTTGCGCTGAGGTGCGTGCGCCGCGCTTCTGCGTGGAGCTGAGGGAGCTGAGGTGTCGCGCAGCCCTTCACACTGGGAACACCGGTCCGAGGTGCGGGTGCGAGCCCTCTGCACACAGACCCCCTACAGGCAAGTGAAACGAGGCTAAGCACAAAGGAAGAGGTCAGACCTCATCACCTAGATTCCATCTGATTTTCCCCGGGGACCCCAGTGGGCTTTGCCGGTGACACTTTGATTGGATATAATGTGAAAAATGAGTCCTCAAATCTTAATGACTTTACAAAGGTTTGTTCACTCAAAGTCCCACAGTGCTGGGGCTGGGCGCCACAATGTCCCTCTTCTACCCAGACACCAGGAAGCAAGAACATCTCAGTGTGTGTCCTCTGCAGTCACCGCGGCAGAGGTTGAGGAAGCTGGAGGGCTGTTCGTTAGCTCTTACATGCTTTGGCTGAGATGGGACACAAGTCCTTTCCATCACTGTCCATTGGCCAGAGTTGGCTAAGTGGTCCCCGTTTGCAAGGCGTGGGGGAAGGTGCATGGACGTTTCGTGAGCAGCACATGTCTGTGGCGACCAGTTTGAGGGACAGTTCCCCGTTAGAGGGGTTGCATGGCTGAGCCAGGAGTTCAGAGGAACTGCCTAGGGCCTTGAGCTGGTTATCCCACTGGCTGCTTACAAGGCTGTGACTCTGGACTTGGTTTAGCTTGTGCTTATACCCTTGGAATTGATGCCTTGGAATGTCCCCTTGATTCCCGATTCTGCCTTTGCGGGGGTGCTGCAGCCTTCTCATAACACAGCTGCTGTGGATCGGATGATGGGAAGAGACCACGCAGCAACGCGCTGTAAGTTCTTGTTTTATTTTGCCTGTAATACTGATGAAGCAGGAGTCAAGGCAGTATATTTGTGTGCAGTGTTTCCTTTGTCTAGAGTCTCATCTGGGGTACATAGTTGCCTGTGACAATTTTAGTACAGGAAATGTACACCAGAATTCATAAAGAAGCCAAATTATTCTACATTCTGCCTGTGCTTCTATTCCAAAACATTGGTGCTAACAATTGTAAGGGAGAGCTTATGCTGATTTGGCTTTGCTGGTTCAGCATCTGCATGGCCACCTCCTACGGGGGTGGTGGTGGGGGGGGAGAAGACTCAATGCCAGGGAGCCCTGAATGATACCTCCCTCCAGCTCTCTAGCAGCCCAGAAAGCCTTGCCAGTCCCCATCCTCAGGCCAAATCAGAAACCTGAGCCCCTGTTTACACTGGTTGGGCAAACCTCCAACTAAGGGGAAATGGAAGGGCACAGGCAGGTTTATCGGTTGTACGGGTGATTCTGTGGAAACATGGTTTCCTCCACTTAGACATCTTCTGACTAGCCTCACAGACTGGTGGCAAAAGCTTGCAGGAGAGGGCAGCAATGGAAAACAAAGAAAATATTAACAGGGTTGGACCACTGAGAAGGCAAAGCATCTACAACGTTCATGCCAAAAATTTCACAGCAACAAGACAATGCCAGCAGCTTTGGTTAGGAAAAGAGACAAGGAATTGAGCACAGATAACAAGACTGAGACATCAGACACAGTTGCCCTCTGCTCAAATGTCAGTCCTTGACGTAGGGCACTGGCAGCCTTGTGGAGATGTTGGCAGGCATGGGCACTCTGCAGTGTCTTAGTAGGGCAGGTGTGGAGGCTGTGCTTTTGGAGAGTGCCAGCAACAGACTTCCTGCTTTTGGTCTTGGCAGAGACGGGGGACTGGATCCATAGAGAGCAGGGCCAAGCAGGGCCATGAAATGGCTTATACTGTATGGCAGGCAAGAGGGCCAATTCACAGAACACACTGGAAGCTGTTCACAATTTCCAGAATCACCTGGGAGAGAACTGAAGAGGAGTGGAATTTCTCCAGAGGGGTTGAGTATGCAAAAATATTTTTTGGCCTTTGAATGTGACCTAGGACTCCACAGAGACATATGACCATCCAGGTGGTTCTTCTTTACTTTTGTTTCTTAAATATTTGTTTAGCACTTAGTGGGGGAAAATAAAAGTTGTAAACCCTCTTTATTTCAAAATAAGGGATTTTATATCATTTTATTTAGTTATTTATAATTTTTGTTTTATTTATGACGTGCATTTACTATGTGCAATTGTTTTGAGCCTAATAGCTTTTGGGGAAGCATTTGACATCCAATCTGTAGGATAAAATGAATAATTTATTCCTGTTGGCAGCCCTGCACTGTACACTACTTGGTCTCAGAATTCCAGCTGGTTCAGTGACATCAGATGATAGTTTGAAGTCAGCTATGGTGGAAATATTCACACCATGGAAATCAGCTAATGTAAAAATTTGGGCTTTTTGTTTTTGAGAGCCACTTTACAACTACTGACCCCATTTACACCATTCTTCCCATCAATACAAAAAGTTGAATCCAGTTGAATTTTTCCCGTAGGCAACTGAGAGCTTTTGAAATGAGGAATAATGTTTTCAAAGACAGTTTTAGAGAGATTAATCTGGCATTGATACATAGAAAATGCAAGAGTTGAGAGACAGCAAATTTATATGACCCACTTAAGAAAATTCTGGAAAAAGAAATTAAGTTCTTGAACTTAAGTGGTGGTGGTATAAATGAAAAGGAAGAAATGAGTCAAAGAACCTTTTAGTGAAGACTTGATTTTGGCAAAGATAGTCGAGGTGATTGGTCCTTAGTATATGCTCCTTAAATATTTGTTGAATTAAATCAAATTTGAATGAGACTTTTGTTTACAAATTTAATTCTCTTTTTCTTTTCCCCTGTTCTTTCTTAGATCATTGTCTATTTTGTTTGATTGTTCTTTGCATAAACCTATTTTTATTTTTTATGTTACTCTTTTTTCCCCATCATTTTATTTTTCTTTACTTCAGTCCTAGAGTAATTAGTAGCCAATCTTACTAGCTGCTCAGAAACTAGGATAGCAAATCTCTTGGCCAGTGAGGTGATAGATCTTTTCCTCCCAGAGATTAGGTAGTCAGTATTCCCCAACACAGGTATTACAACATAGTCTATTTCTGGATTGAAAAATAGTTCATACTCTCAGCATGCTTATTTATCTTAGTAACATTTTATAGATGGGAACAAAAAAATGAATGAAATATGAGTCACCTTTAAAACTTGCAGCATGCCTGTCAAATTAATTGCACAATCTAACCACCAAATTCATTCCTTTAATTGAATGTCTTATAGGTGTCACCCTTTAGCATATGCTATAGTTAATGATCAGTTGTTGCCATAAATGATTTAACATTTGTATACATGTGAGATGACATGCCATAATTCATGGAAATGCCAATGCTATGAAATAACCACAAACAGTGATAAATGTGCTGTCAGTTTCTGTATAATTACTCCAGAGCTATCATCCCACTTTTGTATGTTGATGCATTAGTGCATTAACAAATGTGCATCACCCCCCAGTGATCAATATCCTATTTCAAATTATAGTGTGTTACTGTATAATTATCATGTTATTCTTTCCGATGATGTTTCTGTCCAGCTATTTCAATTTAAAAGTAAAACCACAGATTGTCTACCTGGATGGGAATGGTTGATACGTGCAATTTTAATTTAGACATTAATTATGTCTTGTGACTTCACTTACATGTTAGATGATTTAATTTGTCCACTTGAAATAGTCTCTTCTGACTAGCTATATTGTGCCCCCAATAAATCTTACTCTCTGAGCCTTTGTTCTGAGAACTTTTTTTTTAGTGTGCTACTTTGGTCTTTGCTTCCTTCTCTTTTACTTTGCTTTCTCTTTCTTGATTCTGTTTATTTCATTTTGCTGAGGTAGTATTCTCTAGATTAAATATTGTGGTATTTTCTAGAATAAATATTGAGGTCAATTAGGTCAAAGCAATAATAGTCAATTTAAAACCACCTCTCTGACAGGCAAAAAAGACAGTTTCTGTACATTCAATATTTTAAGAATTTGTGATAATTTCTAGGAAGAATAGAGAGAACATAAATACCTCAGTTTTGTAGGCATCCTTAGCCTAGTCACATCCTTATAAAGGGCCACTAAGGTATCCATCTTTGGCCTTGCTCAGAACCGCTGAAGATGCACAACAAGAAGTCACCAGTAATTTGGCTGAAATGGGAGTCTGGCCTGCCCGTGCTCCAAGACCCAGCTAGTGGTGGCACTGGATGACCCTCAGCAGCTACCTCTCAGGGCTGCTCTGTTTTCCTCTTGCAAAAGCAATGTTTTTTATTTATTATTTTTTTATTGGATAAATTGGCCATATAACATTGTATAAATCTAAGGCTTTGTGTTACTTTGAAACATTTAAAAATTGTAATATGGTTGCCATTGTAACAATATTTATGATATAACATACAGTACAATATTGTCTATGTTCAATAAACTGTACATTAAATTTCTATGGCTATTTTAGTATTTTTTACAACTTCGTATCCCCTAATCTTACCCACCCCATCACCTCGTAACTACCATTTTGCTCTAAATTTTTTTTTTCTTTTTTTACATTTTTGCCTTTTAAGATTCCACATATAAGTGTTATCATACAGTATTTGTCTTTCTATGTCTGGCTTATCTCATTCAGCATAATGCCCTCAAGGTCCATCCATGTTGTTGCAAATGGCAGGATATCCTCCTTTCTCATGGTTGAATAATATTCCATGGTGTATATATACCACATCTTTTTTATCCATCCAGCCTTTGATGAGCATTTGAGTTGTTTCCATATCTTGGCTATTGTGAATAGTGCTGCCATAAACATAGGGGTGCATATATGGTTGAATTCCAGTTATCATTTCCTTTGAATATGTTCACAGAAGTGGAATTGTGGATCGTAAGGTAGATCTAGATTTTTTGAGGAACCTCCATATTGTGGTTGGACCAATTTACATTACCCACCAACAGTGGATAAGGGTTCACTTTCACTACCTCTTCACCAGCTCCTACTGTCTCTTGTCTTCTTGATGACAGCCATTCTAACAGATGTGAGGTGATAGCTCACTGTGGTTTTTATTTGCATTTCCCTGATGATTAGTGATGTTGAACATCTTTTCACGTGCCCAAGGGCCATTTTGATATCATCTTTGGAAAAATGTCCATTTAGTTCTGCCTATTTTGAAATCAGATTGGTTTTGGTTATTAAGTTGTGTTAGGTCTTTACATATTAACCCCTTATCAGATATATGATTTGTAAAAATGTTCTCTCATTCTGTAGGCTGTCTTTTCATTTTGTTGTTTCTTTTGCTATGCCAGAGCTTTTGAGCTTGATGTAGTCCCATTTGTTGATTTTTGCTTTTGTTGTTTGTGAAAAGCAATCATTTTTAGAAGTTATATAATATTAGTTTCTTTTTTTAAAATAAATTGTCATTCACTGAGAGACAATATTCTAGTAAAGTTTTTTTTAAAAAAAGAATTAACTTGTGGTCTGAACGCCTAAGCAGGAAAAGTGTGACAATTGAAATAAACATAATTGAAGAGGAAGTGAGACACCTGAGAAACCACAGGACTTTCTCCAAACTTGTGGATTTAGGGATTAGGGACCTTCTCTGGATGTAGTGTGTGCTGGTTCAAGGTCTACGACAAAGCAGTTGTTGCAGTAGCAGGGCTTTTTTGCAGTCCTCTGACCTCCCTATGGCTCTAAAAACTCCTCCAGGCCAAGGGTATCCTATAGTGGTTTGACAACGTAAAGTAGGACAGAAACCCCCAGGCAGCCCCCCAGCTAACTCTCTTCTGCAGTGTTTCTGAGGGCTTCCTGATCTCCAGGACTCTAGCTCACCTTTCCACACCTGCAAGTTCCAGTTCTTTTTCTTTGTCTCCTGGTTTCTCTGGATATAAGCCTGAAATTTTTTTTAACTTCAGTACTTTTCAAACCTACTCAACTGAATTCATTATCAGAATTCTTCCTTCAGTTAACCAAAATGAAATTTTAAAAGGCGCTTAATGACCTCTCAACCTGATTTCATCCCCTCATTCAAGCTTTCTTCATTCCAAATCTACTGGCTGAATTTCTCTCTTGTGTACTGTCCATGCTCCATCCTCAGGTTTTTGACTGAGACTAAACAATTCTTCTCTCCAGATTTTCCTTTGTTAATTTCTATTCATCTGTCAAATAAATCTTGGTTCCATTGTCCCTTTCCAAGAGAAGTTCTTCCTGAAGAGGCTAGGTGAAATCCTTGTATGTCATCACTGCATTGCAATTTTACATTTATTCGGTTATTTGGTTAACATCCTCCTTCTCCACTAGATTGTAAGCTGCTCAAGGATAGGGATCATGTTTATTTTTGTTCATAATACTTGCTAATACTTTCTTTCCCTCTTATTGTGTGTGTGTGAATGTGTGTGTATGTGTATGTGTATATGTATTTAATGAATTGATGGATTAATGGATGAATAGATGAAAACTTTACAGAGACTTGCAGCTGTGTTGGGAAATTATCTAATCTGTATATACAAGGAGAACAACAAATGGTAAATAAGGACATTAGAAACACAAAAACTTTGCAAGATAATTTCAAAACTTCTATAAAATAAAATATCCTTAAAACTTTATAATAATGCATTTTTAAAAACAGAATGTACAAAAGGCTTTCCTATACATTGTCTCATTTACTTCTCAGAACAGCCTTATCTCCATTTCAGAGTCAAGGAAGGTGAGATCAGATAAGGCAAGGAACTTTTTCAAGGACACTATTTTGAACCCAGATTGTCTGATTCCTAGGACAGATCTGTGGAAAGCCACAACACCAAACTGCTACCATTTCTAGTATAAAGTGATTAATATTCTCAGTTTAATATTTGACTTAATGTTGTAAACCGGTGAATTTTGATTTTAATGATGTTTTGTAGTTGAGCTTTCTTTTTTTTTTTTTTTTAATTGCGGTACGCGGGCCTCTCATTGTTGTGGCCTCTCCCATTGCGGAGCACAGGCTCCGGATGCGCAGGCTCAGCGGCCATGGCTCACGGGCCCAGCCACTCCACCGCATGTGGGATTTTCCCGGACTGGGGCACGAACCCGTGTCCCCTGCATCGGCAGGCGGACTCTCAACCACTGTGCCACCAGGGAAGCCCTGTAGTTGAGCTTTCTTTTGTGGATAGGTATTGATAGAAATTGTAGGAGTTTACATCAAGCCATGCCAAGATATGCTATTCTCATATATTGATTATTTTGAAAAACAGCAGATGCAAGAGGGGCACTTTGACCTTCCTTTTTCTTCTTAAAAGCAGGTACTCAACCTGTACCAGGAGGAAGGAAAACATTCTCATCAGCAGAGACAGGGAGTCAGGTAGAGAAATCTATAGAAATAGACCTTATTAAACTAACCCTAATCTTCCTAGTTACTTTTCCACAACTAACTGCCCAGCCCGAACCCTTCTTCTTGTCACCTTTTCATTGTTTACCACTCTTTGTCTCACCTAGTATGTAAGTGTTCAGCTCTGTTTCTTTGGGTCTTCATCTTTCTTGTGAAGTCTCCCATGGACATGTAAAAATCACTAAATAAAATTTCTTTGCTTTTCTCCTGTTAATCTGTCTTATGTCAGTTTAATTCTTAGGCCCAATCAGAGACCTAAAGAGGGTAGAGGAGAAATTTTTCCTTCGAAGGTCAATAAAAAGATGGGAATGTTTACCTGAAATATCAACTTATGTAACATTTTCCCATAACACTGGTGTAAACTAACAAATTACAGCTGTTTCTCCAGGGCATAAAATTAAAACATTTTGCTAGAGATTTTAAAACATCCATATGTTGAGCATCTTACCCCTGGCAAGCAGATTATGCTGTTCACGAAGACAGAAGGTATGAACCAGAGCCAGGCATTTATAAGGTGAATTTCATCAAATAGACATAATACTTGTCTGAATTCACTCTTTGTAGTCAGAGGAAATCCACAAATCAAGGAGAGCATTGTGATGATTAATTTTATGTGTTAACTTGACTGGGCCGTGGGGTGCCCAGACATTTGGCCACCCATTATTCTGAGTATGTCTTTGTAGGGTGTATCTGGATGATACTAATATCTGAATTGGTAGACTGAGTAAAGCCTATTGCTCTCTCTAATGTGTGTGGACCTCATCTAATCAGTTGATTACCTGAGTAGAACAAAAAGCCAGAATAAAAGTCTGCCTGACAGTGTAAGCTGGGACATTGGTCTTTTCCTGCTTTTGGACTTGAACTGAAAAATTGCCTCTTCTTGGATTTTGAGCCTGACAACTTTGAGACTGAGCACTGTTGACTTTCCCAGTTCTCAGGCATTTGGACTTGGACTAGGACTTGAACTATAACTATACCATGAACTCGCCTGGGTCTCCATCTGGCTGACTTATACATATATAGATATAGATATAGATATCCTACAGGTTCTCTTTCTCTGGAAACCTTCACTAATACAGATTTTTGGTACTGGATCCGTGGGGGTGACGCTGCCACCCCAGTGGGGCCAGAAGACAAGACATGGAGCCAAAGAGGATTATATTCAAACCTTAAGATCTAATGGAATTTGCCTTGCTATGTTTGAACTTGCTGGGGGCCCATCACCTCTTTGTTCCTTCTGATTGCTCCCCCTTTTTAAAAAAAAATTATTTATTTATTTTTGGCTGTATTTGGTCTTTGTTGCTGCACGCAGGCTTTCTCTAGTTGGGGCGAGCGGGGGCTACTCTTCATTGCGGTGCGTGGGCTTCTCATTGTGGTGGCTTCTCTTGTTGCAGAACACAGGCTCTAGGTGTGCGGGCTTCAGTAGTTGTGGCACGTGGACTCAGTAGTTGTGGCTCATGGGCTCTAGAGCGCAGGCTCAGTAGTTGTGGCGCACGGGCTTAGTTGCTCTGCAGCATGTGGGATCTTCCCGGACCAGGGATCAAACCCATGTCCCCTGCATTGGCAGGCAGATTCTTAACCACTGCACCACCAGGGAAGACCCTGATTGCTCCCTTTTTGAGTGGAAATATCTATCATATGTTCGTTCCATCATTGTATTTTTTTTAACATCTTTATTGGAGTATAATTGCTTTACAATGGTGTGTTAGTTTCTGCTTTATAACAAAGTGAATCAGTTATACATATACATATGTTCCCATATCTCTTCCCTCTTGCGTCTCCCTCCCTCCCTATCCCACCCCTCTAGGTGGTCACAAAGCACCGAGCTGATCTCCCTGTGCTATGCGGCTGCTTCCCACTAGCTATCTATTTTACGTTTGGTAGTGTATATATGTCCATGCCACTCTCTCACTTTGTCACAGCTTACCCTTCCCCCTCCCCATATCCTCAAGTCCATTCTCTAGTAGGTCTGTGTCTTTATTCCTGTCTTACCCCTAGGTTCTTCATGACATTTTTTTTTCTTAAATTCCATATATATGTGTTAGCATACAGTATTTGTCTTTCTCTTTCTGACTTACTTCACTCTGTATGACAGACTCTAGGTCTATCCACCTCATTACAAATAGCTCAATTTCGTTTCTTTTTATGGCTGAGTAATATTCCATTGTATATATGTGCCACATCTTCTTTATCCATTCATCCGATGATGGACACTTAGGTTGTTTCCATCTCCGGGCTATTGTAAATAGAGCTGCAATGAACATTTTGGTACATGAGTCATTTGGAATTATGGTTTTCTCAGGGTATATGCCCAGTAGTGGGATTGCTGGGTCATATGGTAGTTCTATTTGTAGTTTTTTAAGGAACCTCCATACTGTTCTCCATAGTGGCTGTACCAACTCACATTCCCACCAGCAGTGCAAGAGTGTTCCCTTCTCTCCACACCCTCTCCAGCAGTATCAAGTACCTTTTCCGACCACAACGCTATGAGACTAGATATCAATTACAGGAAAAGATCTGTAAAAAATACAAACACATGGAGGCTAAACAATACACTACTTAATAACGAAGTTATCACTGAAGAAATCAAAGAGAAAATCAAAAAATACCTAGAAACAAATGACAATGGAGACACGACGACCCAAAACCTATGGGATGTAGCAAAAGCAGTTCTAAGAGGAAGTTTATAGCAATACAATCCTACCTTAAAAAACAGGAAACATCTCGAATAAACAACCTAACCTTGCACCTAAAGCAAGTAGAGAAAGAAGAACAAAAAAACCCCAAAGTTAGCAGAAGGAAAGAAATCATAAAAATCAGGTCAGAAATAAATGAAAAAGAAATGAAGGAAACAATAGCAAAGATCAATAAAACTAAAAGCTGGTTCTTTGAGAAGATAAACAAAATTGATAAACCATTAGCCAGACTCATCAAGAAAAAAAGGGAGAATACTCAAATCAATAGAATTAGAAATGAAAAAGGAGAAGTAACAACTGACACTGCAGAAATACAAAAGACCATGAGAGATTACTAGAAGCAACTCTATGCCAGTAAAATGGACAACATTGAAGAAATGGACAAATTCTTAGAAATGCACAACTTGCCGTCATTGTATTTTGGAAGCACATAACTTGCCTGCTTTTAGTAGTTCACAGCTAGAGATATATTTTGCCTCAGGATCAATTGTACCTTTAATCTCCACATGTTTGACTTAGATGATATTTAGATAAGATTTTAGACATTAGACTTGAGAGTTGATGTTGGAACAAATTAAGACTTTTGGGCTGTTGGGTTGGAGTAAATGTGTTTTGCATGTGAGAAGGACATGAATTTTGGGAGATCAGGGTCCAGAATGCTATAGACTGAATTGTGTCCTCCCCTCTTCCCCAATTTGCTTGATAGATTTTGGAGAGCGAGGCTTTGGGAGATAATCAGGTTTGGATGAGGTCATGGGGTAGGGTCCTTATGATGGGATTGGTGCCCCTATAAGAGGATATACCAGAGAATTTTCTGTCTCTCTCCTCACCATGTGAGGACAAAAAAGAGAAGTTGGCTGTTTACAAGTCAGGAAGAAGATCCTCACCAGAAACTGGCACCTTGGCATTTGGCACGCTGGCACCTTGATCTTGGACTTGTAGTCTCCTAGAACTGTGAGAATATACATTTTTGTTGTTTAAGCCAACTGGTCTGTGGTATTTTGTTATGGTAGCTTAAACAAAGACAAAATTTAATCATTATTTCATAAACATCGAAACCACCTAAGACACCCTTTTGAGATGATATAATTGAACTCAAACGAGCCATGTTCTTCCTTTTTCTCTGTAGAAATTGAAGTAATAAAAATACTGCATGGGAAAACAAGTCACGAGTTTGCTGTGTTTCGCTGAAGGCAGTCACCCTCCCTGTTACGGCCCACCTCTCCTCTGGCCACTGGGTGTTTGGATGCATTCGTTGTCTGAGGCTGGCCATAACTTTTAACCTTTTATGGATGCATTCGTTGTCTGAGGATGGCCATAACTTTTAACCTTTTAGTAAGGAGCCCTTCATTTGTTCATCAGCTTCCTTACAATGACTGAAAGCCAGGACCAAGTATTTTAACACTGAGAGAAAACCCCAGCAGATTTGTACATCTTTCAAAGAGTTTGTATTCATATCTTCTGGCTTCTTACCATCCACTCTTTTTAAAAAAGAAAAAGATCAGGACAACTTGAGAACTCTTGTCCATGATGTATGAAGTTAATGATTTACTCTAAAAATATTTTATTAAAACTTTTTCAAAAGGGTGATAAAAGATAAAAGTACAAAGTTAAATTGTTCATAAATACCTTTTACTAATTTTTAATATTATATATTGGTGTCACAAAAACATTAAAATATGAAATAGCTTATAGGGACCATGGCCAGTTTCTTAAAGTAATAATTTAAAGTAAATTTAGATTGATAAGAGAACCATACAGTCTAAAAATACTCTTGTGCTAGAACTGAGAAAGCATTGCATAGCAAATGTGTATTTTCAAAGTGATATATGTATAATTTTTAATGTACTCTTGGGGAAATACAAATACTCCTGTTAAGAAATGCAAACTTAAATAATTAGATATAATATTTGTAATACACATTATTGTAGAGAATATGGGACTAGAGTATTTTTCCTACACTATTTTCTGGGGTACAGAACTGGCATATCTATCCTCTTTGAAAGGTAGATTGGTAAAGTATTTCAAAATGTAAAAAATATAACACCTGTCCTTTCACCCAACTAGTCCGTATTTAAAATTTATGAATTTCTCACATATGTGCACAAAAATGAAAAAGAAACGACTCAATATCAACTAATAGAAATGTTTAATGAATTATAAAAATATTGCCAAGGCATAATACAACATGAAAAAATCAAAATGAAAACACTGTATGCAATATTTCCAAAATGTGTATATACATATATATGTATGTATATACACATACATACATACATATGTATGTATATCTGTGTGCATGTGGGTTTGTGTGTATATAGACATCAGGCATTATGTAGAAAATTTGTGGTAAGATACCTAAAAATGCTTAATAGTAGTCACATTTGTAGGTGAGATTGAGAAAAAAAATGTTTTTTGTAGTTTGTATTTTTCAAATAAATTTGTGTATTACTTTCATGGTAAAAGACTTTAAATTTAAAAATAAAATATACTGAAGAGTCCCAGAGCAAGTATGTCTATTTTTCCCCATATTTTTGAGAAAAAAGTCACAGATATTAGCAATATCTAATGAAGAATCCTACAAAACTTACTAAGAAATATAAGAGGTTTCCCAAACAGAGAAGAATATGTAATTCACAAACTGATTTATTTTTATGGATTTTCTTAGATCTTGAAAACGTAAATAAGTGTGGAATGAACATTTTTCCATAAGGTTGAACAGATAAGAACATGTGGAAATAAAAGTATTAAACAGGGAATAGATTCTTCAGATATTAAATTCTTTGTATGCTGTAATAATTTAAACTATAAAAATGGCATTATGCTAAACAAAAATGACAAAATAAATGGACCAAAAGAGACTCTTTCATATAAAAGACAATTATATGATGATTAAACATCACAAATCAATGAGAGACATGTGTATCACTCAGTAAATCATACTAAGACTGTTGATTAATCAATATCAATTATTAAATAATTAACCAAGGCAAGTTTTTTTCAATAGCACTAGAATATATTCAATGAAAGTTTTAAAGTAATAGGTTTAATAAAACTCCAAACCATGAAAGACCAGAAAAATATAAATAAATATTTATCAACCCTGTGCGTGGACATCTTCTATTTTGAAAAGCAATGAAAGAAATTACCTTGGCAATGGTAGTAGATTTCACTACAATTAAATGTTTTTTAAAAAAATCTGTTGCTCAAAATTAAAAGACAAATTTGTTAAGCAGACTACACATTTGGAGAATATTTATAATACATATTACAGAGTCAGGGTTAAAATGTTTGATAAGCAAACATACAAGGCACACGTAATAAATTGTGCACTTAAATTAAGACACACTAAGATTCCAAAAAATAAGTAGTCACCAAACAACTTAAATAGTGAAAATACAAATGGCAAAATGCTATATACATATGAGAAAATATTAAGTAACAAGTCATAAAATGTCAATTGAAACAACAAAATAACATGTTTGGACTATGAACTTACCTGAATTTTAAAAAATGTGAATAACGACACTTGCAAGAGTATGTTTTCATAAACTGCTGTGGGAATGTAAATCACACAGCCCTTTGGAAAGCAGTTTTCTGAAGTGTATTGAAAACCTAAAAAGTAGTAGTACTTTTCCACTCACTGATAGAAATTTATCTAAGGAAATAAGGTGAAATGCCTCATGCATAGAAATGATCCTGGAAACACATGCATTTATATGATTAACAGTAAGGCTTAAATGATTAAGGAGATGGTTAAATAATTGAGATGAGCAATTATGGAGACTTTTAAAATGATGTTTGCAAAGAGCATGCTATAGTTTAAATGGAAAAGAAATATATAATAATGTATGCATATAGCTTGGTTTCAATTATACAAAGACAGCACATATACAAGATACAAGAATGAATAAAATATATTAACGGTAGACCAGTCAGTAGCCTTGCTTCAACATAAACACAGTAGTAGGATCATATTGTTGCTATTAAAATTTAGTAGGTTTACTTTGCAGGAGCAGGTGTTACTGCCCATCCATGATGATAAGAATTTGATTGAAAAATAATGTCTTTTCTGCCATTTGTTAATTGACTGGCTTTGGAAAGCAGCTACTCAACCTCTTTCCTTCTCAGGCTCTTTGGCTCTCATATGCTATTAGCAACAATGATACCTCAGTCTCAAGGTCATTTGAAAGATAGAATAAGGTATGAATGTGAAAGTGTGCTGTAAATGGCATTTAAATGTTACATGTTTTCATTAAATAATTATCAAGTATCCTAGTCCTGCCTGGGTCTGTGGCTGAATTCTACCGACACAGAATCAATCGCATGGGTAACTTCATGGCTACCTTTGAGTGATATTCCTGTTAATGAAGTACATTGGGAAATTCACCAATGGTACAGATTTGTCCTTCAACATCAAATCAAAGTTATATTCATGTCAGCGAGATAGTACACAAAGAAAGAGCTGTCAGGTTGTTAATATGTAAAGCTCTGACTAATTTATAAAAGTATTCAGTTGAAAAACAATGGAAAGGCAAGCTGCCAATGTGAAAAGCAATGTGCAAATGAGAATTGGAGCATAAGACCTAGAAATTTTATCAGAGAAAAACTTGAAAGATGTTAGTATAAAAGACAAAAATGACAGACACAAAACTGAAAGGTGATAGACACTTGAGCAGGATATTTTGATTGAATAATTATTTTTAGTCATCTTTATTTTATTTTTTAAACTTTTTTATTGGAGTATAATTGTTTTACAATGTTGTGTTAGTTTCTGCTGTACAATGAAGTGAATCAGCTATATGTACACCTATATCCCCTCCCTCTTGGACCTCCCTCCCAGTCCACACCCCATCCCACCCATTTAGGTCGTCACAGAGCAGAGCTGAGCTCCCTGTGCTACACAGCAGGTTCCCACTAGCTATCTATTTTTCACACGGTGGTGTATATATGTTAAACCTAATTTCCCAATTAGTCCCACCCTCCCCTTCCCCCACTTTGTCCACATGTCTGTTCTGTATGTCTACGTCTCTATTCCTGCCCTGCAAATAGGTTCATCTGTACCATTTTTCTAGATTCCACATATATGAATTAATATACAATATTTGTTTTTTTCTTTCTGGCTTACTTCACTCTGTATGACAGACTCTAGGTCCATCCACATCTCTACAAATGACCCAATTTCATTCCTTTTGATGGCTAATATTCCATTGTATATATGTACCACATCTTCTTTATCCATTCTTCTGCCATTGGACGCCATCTTTAAATGGAATGATTTTCATTGCATAGGTGCAACCTGCTATAAAGGCAATAAAACCCAGAGAGGACAAAAGAAAAAGGAGTGGACTCAAATGAATTGTGAGAAACTCCCTCTGTCTGGTAAGTCTTCCCTGCATCACCATTTCCCTTGCCATGATTAATTGCCCCTCAAAGATAAATATGACTGCAAAACAGAACAGAAATATGAAGCTTACATTAGATAATTATAAAGTGTAAGGGTGGGAAAGGAAGAAGAAGAGTAAGAGTATGTTTACGTATTTGGGGAAGAAAATGTAAATGTGAAGACTTGACATCACTCTTCCGCCTACAATCAAATGGACACACCCAGGCACCCATTGTAACTGTTGCTCTGGTTTCTAGAGTAAAAGAATCACCTTCTACAGCCTTGCTCTGCAGCTGAGCATATGAATGCCCAAAATATCTGGTTAGTATGACTAATTCTGTTGCAGCTCTTGCCAAGTAATTTTGAAAAAAGTAAGCCCAACTAATTAACTGACAATTAACTGCATATGTCATTTGTCAACAATTGGTTGCACTTCTTTTGCTTAAATCTAAAATTAAAGTAACTTCAGAGTGTTGGAGTAGTTTATGCTTGGCCTCCTTATTGATAGCAAATTCCCTGCATTCAACAAATTTTACTGTTTACTTTCTAGTATAAAAACAATATATTCTCATTAAAGAAAAGTTTTAAAATACAGAGAAGTACAAAAAAAGATTAAACATTATAGTTCTATTAGTTAAAGCTAAAGCTACATGATTTTTCATGTTTTTCTATATGTACATTTACATATTTATGCTTAACAATATAATTTATATTTTTTATTTAATAATCTCACTATATGTTTCTTAAATGTATGTCTTAATAACTGTCATATTCCCTCTAGTTGGTGGCACAATTAACACTGGTTCACTGAATCATACCTCTAGTTCATGGCACTAGATTGTCCTACTATGATATACACAGGGCTAAAAATCTTTATATACAACTCTTTTATACAGCTGACTTTATTTTCTTAGAGTTCATTTCAAGAAGCAGATTATTTTCCAATTGTTTTTGCTAATAGTTGCTATCTGTGAATTATTCTAAACCACATTACAGGCCTATACCTTAGGAACTACTAGATTACTGGGTATGAAAGGTTTTTAAAGCCTTTAAGATAAAATACATCCTTATCTTAAAGCCAGCAAGTTTTTTTTTTTTTTTTTTTTTTTTTTTTTGCGGTACGCAGGCCTCTCACTGTTGTGGCCTCTCCCGTTGCGGAGCACAGGCTCCGGACGCGCAGGCTCAGCGGCCATGGCTCACGGGCCCAGCCACTCCGCGGCATGTGGGATCTTCCCGGACCGGGGCATGAACCCGTGTCCCCTGCATCGGCAGACAGACTCTCAACCACTGTACCACCAGGGAAGCGCAGCAAGTTTTAAATTAAGAAATATTAGAGGCATTTTCATTAAGCAATAAAGCAAATGTGTCCACTAACACCACTATTATTTAACTATGTTTTGGGGTTAGTAGTTTACACAATTAAACTACAGGATATGATATTGGACTTGAGGTAAAAAGTTGGCAAGGAGATGTAAAATTGTTCTCTGATCATATGAGCGTATGCTTGGAAAAATCCATGCTGAAAAATCACTCAAACAATAAGAGAATTTAGTAGTATAGATAGGCATGAATTAATATTCAGAAATCAGTGAAAGGATAAAATTTTTAGAAATACACCTTACAATAAAAGTGCAAAAGAGAAGTAAGCGAAGATTAGGAATACAAGCCTATTAAAAAAAAAAACACCAAACAATCTCCAAAGAAAACAAAACAGCCTGTGTGGTGAAATAAATTCTGAAATATTGTTTTTTTGTTTTTTTTAATTAATTAAATCAGTTAATTAAATCAATTAAATTAATTAATTAATTTTTGGCTGTGTTGGGTCTTTCTTGCTGCATGTGGGCTTTCTTTTCTCTAGTTGCGGAGAGCAGGGGCTACTCTTCATTGTGGTGTGCAGGATTCTCATTGCAGTGGTTTCTGTTGTTGCGGAGCATGGTCTCTAGGGCATGTGGGCTTCAGTAGTTGTGGCATGCAGGCTCTGTAGTTGTGGCTCGTGGGCTCTAGAGCGCAGGCTCAGTAGTTTTGTCTCGTGGGCTTAGTTGCTCCACAGCATGTAGGACCTTCCTGGACCAGGGCTCGAACTCGTGTCTTTTGCATTGGCAGGCGGATTCTTAACCACTGCGCCATCAGGGAAGTCTCAATTCTGATACATTGTTGAGGTAAAGGTAAATTGTTTACAGTCTTTTGGAAAGCAGTTTGGAGAATAAGTAACATGGCTGATTGAAGGGGCAGTGGTCCTGGCCCACTCCAGTGGTCAGAGCGGTTCCCTTTTGACTCTGGCCACACGATTTACCATGGGACCTGCAGTTCTTGTCAGTAAAGTCACTCCCCCATCCCTGAATCTGGGCTGGCCTTGTAATTGTCACAGGCTAACAGAAGGCTTTGTAATTCAGTATAAACATCTCTTTATGCTGTCAAGTTTAATACATTCTCATATCACAAATACTTTTGATCTTAGTTTTGTCTTATTAAGTTATTCTGTTTTTTAAAAAAAATTATTTATTTTTGGCTGTGTTGGGTGTTTGTTGCTGTGCCTGGGCTTTGTCTAGTTGAAGCCAGTGGGGGCTACTCTTCATTGCAGTGCACAGGCTTCTCATTGCGGTGGCTTCTCTTGTTGCGGAGCACAGGCTCTAGGTGTGTGGGCTTCAGTAGTTGTGGCTTGTGGGCTCTAGAGCACAGGCTCAGTAATCGTGGCGCACGGGCTTAGTTGCTCCGCGGCACGTGGGATCTTTCCAGACCAGGGATCGAATCCGTGTCCCCTGCATTGGCAGGTGGATTCTTAACCACTGAACTACCAGGGAGGTCCCTATTCTTTCTGTTTTAAAAACTTCACTGAATTGCCTGTTTGAGCAGCCTTGTTTTGTGTATCGTTTTTTGTTGTTAAAGAAATGATCGTTAGAACTATAACTTTATAAAAGAGCTGTAATGCTTGGTTTTAGATGGTCTCCATTGACTCCTTACTGGAAGCAATGATAAGATTAGGGTATTTCTTCATTTCCTATCCTTCCTCTCTATCTTCTCTACCCATCTTTTAGTTAAATGTATCATTTTTCTTAGTGTTTACCTTTGTGCTGTTGAATAAAGCCTGTGCTTCTTTAACTTGGTTAATGAGAAGAGTTTAATGAAGGGGCTCTTTATTAATGAAGATGAACAGGCAGGGTTGAGAGATTGAACAGGGAATGAGGAAGCATCTAGGACTAGCAAAATTAGAAGCTCCTTTACTTCCCTTAGGCTTGAGGGGGCAACTGGAAGAAATGGTTACCACAACACGTGGAGAGCTATAGCCATGGAGAGGGGCTGCCGTGGCCATAGGCAGAGGAATATGGCACAGCCAAGTCATCACTAAGACAGGGAAAAAATAGCTATCTAATAGTGTGGTTGCAGTTAATACGAAAATGAGGTTTATAACTACATTAGCTTAGTAACAGTCAAATCACAGTTACCACTGGGTGATTGGACATGCAGATTACGGATGAGGGGCACTGTACACATGTAGATGTACAGAGTAAGGAAAGAGAGAGAGAAAGAGAATAGGAATGTCCATGAAGGCACTACAGGATGATGATATTCTTTACAGTGATGAAGTTTCGTTTGGTTCTAAGGTGAGTTCCCATGCTTTATGTTGATTTAGTCAACTGGAATCAATAATTCCTTTCTGTAGTCATTCAACTCACTCTAATCTCCCACTTCTGCAGACTTATCACAAGTCTGTGTGTGTGAGTGTGTGTGTGTGTGTTTCTGTGTATGTGTGCACATGAGCAAGTTCCTTTTTATATTTTACATAGAAATGTGCAGGCTGTAGTTCCACATGCATAACCACACAGTGATGTTTCATTGCTGGGGAGAGAAAATAAAGAAATCAGTACAGGAAATCTGATTCATATATTATTGTACATGTCACTTTTAGGTAGACCTGTTTAAATATGCTTGAGGATTCAAGTAGCAGTCAGTGCACTGGAGCATGCTATGCCATGCCACAATGTGAAGACCGAAAAAATACCTAATTTGTGTTAGTAAAGAACTTTCACATTCGGAACTTCACATTCACTAAACTATGACAGTCCAGATGGAGTGATTGTTATTCAGCAAGAGTAAAACAATGGAAAGAATGTAAATGATCTGGAAAAATTAGAATTAATTGAATGAGTACAGAGTAGAGCAATTCTGGAGATGCAGCCTATGGTGTTAAAACAAGTATCATATTCTTAAATCAGACTTATGATAGAACTCACAAATGACATCCATCTTTGTGTGTATATGTGGGGTGGGGGGTGAAGAGAGCTACAGATAGAGACAAACACTGCAAAAGAGATTAAGACGTTGAGAACAGAGAGTCAGTGAGAAGAATACATACATGGGTATTGAGAGAAACAGGAAAGGGGAAGAATGAGATAAATCAAGTGTCTAAATATCTAATGTCTAAAATGAAATTTAAGAAAAAAGTGGTGGGGTTGGTTCCTTAAGGAAGAGACTAGATTATGGCCTGACACTGATTTCGTCACACAGCTGGAACTATTGCTTCTTAAATTTGCGATTCAGAATTCTAAAGTTGGGGATTTATGGGCCTCAAGGAAGTTTGCGAACACTCTGAATCGGATATCACATTGCGTGTGTGTGTGTGTGTGTGTGCGCGCGCGCGTGTGTGCATAACTACAGATATGAGGACAGGATCTACAGCTTTCATCAGATTCTCTAAAGATCCATGATCTCTAACGGGTTAAACTATGAGCAAGAGGTTTAACCTAGCACCATCATGCTGCCATTTTGATGAATGGAAACCTTGGCAATGCACCCAGATCTAGTCTTCTGTGGCCATAAATAACTCCAGTCATGTCATGCTATATGAAAAAGTCCATGCAAGTGTGCATGGGTGTGTGTATATATAAAAGTTTTGGGTGGAAGGATGTTGACTTGGTTTGGAGAGCTGTGAATGGGAAGAGGTCAAGGAGAGGGAGCCGTACTTTTGCCTCCATGGTACTAAAACGTGGAAGGGGCCCTGTACTACATGGGTTTGAACTGTTCAACCAGTCTCTATGGGTCACCTGAAAAGACATCAGAATGACATTTTACTTTTGTTTACACATTGAGATTCTTCAATTTAGGAAGGGTAACAAAGGCCTATTTTTGGAGGATGAACTAAGACCAAATGCAGTTTTGAATCTGGGGACTCATTTGCCTACTGTTTATAAGGTCTGGGGAGAGACAGAGAGAAATAGTTTCTAGCTGTTCAATAATTAGTTGTTCAACTTGAAGACCATGTGATATCAAATGCCACATAGTGTAAATCCTCCTTCATCATTCAGAAACCAATTGTCCACTTGTTAGATTATTTATCCTTTGGCTTTTTCTTTCTCTCTATTGCCTAATGTTTGGTAATAGCCATGATCCCTTAAATGGAGGGAAAGGGAAAAGCTAAGTAAGCTTTTCTGGTCTTGCTTCTTTTTGGCAGTTCTGAGAAAATTAGAGGAGATTGACACTGCTACTTAAAATGAGGTTTCTGAATTGTTCATGTATAGATAAAATCCTATTAGTGATATAAAGAGACAAGCTAAAATCTTGTTCAATGTCCCATTCTATGTTGGATTTTGTAGCTATAAAAATCTACCTTTCTTAGGGGTGGGATAGGGAGGGTGGGAGGGAGACGCAAGAGGGAGGAGATATGGGGATATATGTATATGTATAACTGACTCACTTTGTTATAAAGCAGAAACTAACACACCATTGTAAAGCAATCATACTCCAATAAAGATGTTAAAACAAATCTATCTTTATACTAAAGCCAGGCAAGCATGTTACATGATTAAAGGAAGATACAAGATGCAGAATTTCAGAAGCTAATTTCTTCTCTTTCAAGAAGTGAAGTTTCTTTAAAAATATAGCAAAAGCAGGAAAACCTCAAATAAGGCATTGTGAATTGCATAAGGGGAAGTAGAGAGAGGTGACACTAGGGCTTTAAAGTTGATTGAAAGTCAGTTACTGTATATTTTGGTTTTGCTTATAAAATATATGTAGAATATTTTAAAAATGCAGATAATAAAAAAGAGTAATATAAAACTATACATTTTCCTGATAGACATTTTAAAAAACATTTGGATAATTTATATACATATATTATAGCTATTTTGTGAACATTTTAAGTACAAATTGTGACTTTTCCAGATTAAATCTTGAGAAAGTTGTAGAAAACCACATTGGGGAGGTGGGAGAGAGAATGAACCTAGAGAATCACGTGGATGACTTCTCAGCTGGTCAGAAAATGAAACATGGAAGATAAAATTTGGGGGTCTGGGACATAGCACTGAAGGAATTTTAGGCAAAGTCAGGTGAGACTTAGAAAGCACCTGAGTCCAGGTATAGAAAAGGTAAAAATGTAAAAATTAGTTGTAAGGATAAAGATTTATATCAAACATTTTTTATTTTATTTTTTTAAGTTTAAATTGCTGTAGACTTTTTGAAAATTGCTTGTATGTGTATTCTCATTCTGTGGCATTACCTCTATAGCTACCACATTTAAAGCTGGCTGGGGCAAATAAAGCAGCCCCACCCACGGAGCCCGGCAGAGAGCATATACTCTAGAGCATGAGCACACGCCTCTCCATTCTTTGATCAAAAAACAAAGCTTTCCTTTGCTTCTGAACTGAACTCAGTCTC
Source organism: Tursiops truncatus (assembly GCF_011762595.2). Lineage (NCBI taxonomy): Eukaryota > Metazoa > Chordata > Mammalia > Artiodactyla > Delphinidae > Tursiops > Tursiops truncatus. The sequence continues at coordinate 88,698,673 of NC_047042.1, forward strand.
ATTCTATTGGCTCCAGTGACACCAGGCAGGTGGACCCTTGGTGGGGCATGACTTGGGGGGGGTCGGTAACATTTCTACAGTGGGAGCTATTTTCATGGATGCATCCTTGAGAGAACAATGTGTGCTAAGACCATCTGTACAGTATATGCTAGTGAACCCAGTTCAGACCTCTACACAAGCTAAGATCCTGGCGGTTGTGGAGATCTACTCATCTTGCTGCCACACAAGACAAGTCCTGAACAAAGACCTACTGCCTCCTCCTTCAGACAGCAATGGAATTTGCATTACACTGAAGAATTTTATGCAGAAAAATCCTGACTCTACATTCTAAGAACTGCACCAGTCATATTCTAGAGTAGCAGTAATTTCCCACCAATTTCCATGTCATGAATTAGTTGTGTGGCTGACAGGGTCTTGGTGCTCCAGCCGGGTGTCAGTCCTGAGCCTCCAAGGTGGGACAGCCAAGTGCAGGACATTAGACCACCAGAGATCTCCCGGGCCCACGTAGTATCAATCGGCAGGAACTCTCCAAGAGATCTCTGTCTTAAGGCTAAGACCCAGCTCCACTCAACAACTAGCAAGCTCTAGTGCTGGACACCCCATGCCAAACAACTAGCAAAACAGGAACACAGCCCCAACCATTACCAGAGAGGCTGCCTAAAGTCATATTAAGTTCATAGACACCCCAAAACACACCACTGGACATGGTCCTTCCCACCAGACAAGATCTAGCCTCATCCACCAGAACACAGACACCAGTCCCCTCCACCCGGAAGACTACACAACCCACTGAACCAACGTTACCCACTGGGGGCAGACACCAAAAACATCAGGAACTAGGAAACTGCAGCCTGCAAAAAGAGACCCCAAACACAGTAAGTTAAGGAAAATAAGAAGACAGAGAAATACGCAGCAGATGAAGGAGTAAGGTAAAAACCCACCAGACGAAACAAATGCAGAGGAAATAGGCAGTCTACCTGAAAAAGAATTCAGAGTAATGATAATAAAGATGATCCAAAATCTTGGAAATAGAATGGAGAAAATACAAGAAACGTTTAACAAAGAACAGGAAAAACTAAAGAGCAAACAAACAATGATGAACAGCACAATAAACAAAATTAAAAACTCTCTAGAAGGAATCAATAGCAAAATAATTGAGGCAGAAGAACAGATAAGTGACCTGGAAGATAAAATAATGGAAATAACTACCACACAGCAGAATAAAGAAAAAAGAATAAAAAGAACTGAGGACAGTCTCAGAGACCTCCTGAGACAACATTAAATGCACCAATATTCAAATTATAGGGGTCCCAGAAGAATAGAAAAAGAAAGGGATTGAGAAAATATTTGAAGAGATTATAGTTGAAAACTTCCCTAATATGGGAAAGGAAATAGTCATTCAAGTCCAGGAAGCACAGAGTCCCATGCAGGATAAATCCAAGGAGAAACATGCCAAGACACATATTAATCAAACTATCAAAAATTAAACAAAGAAAAAATATTAAAAGCAGCAAGGGAAAAGCAACAAATAACATACACGGGAATCCCCATAATATTAAAAGCCGATCTTTCAGCAGAAACTCTGCAAGCCAGAAGGGACTGGCAGGACATATTTAAAGTGATGAAAGGGAAAAAACAGCAACCAAGATTACTTTACCCAGCAAGGATCTCATTCAGATTCGACGGAGAAATTAAAACCTTTACAAATAAGCAAAAGCTAAGAGAATTCAGCACCACCAAACCAGCTTTACAACAAATGCTAAAGGAACTTCTCTAGGCAGGAAACAGCGAAGGAAAAGACCTACAATAACAAACCCAAAACAATTAAGAAAATGGTAATAGTAACATACATATTGATAATTACTTTAAATGTAAATGGATTAAATGCTCCCACCAAAAGACATAGACTGGCTGAATGGATACAAAAACAAGACCCATATATATGTTGTCTACAAGAGACCCACTTCAGACCTAGGGACACATGCAGACTGAAAGTGAGGGGATGGAAAAAGATATTCCATGCAAATGGAAATCAAAAGAAAGCTGGAGTAGCAATTCTCATATCAGACAAAATAGACTTTAAAACACACTATTATAGGAGACAAAGAAGGATACTACATAATGATCAAGGGATCGATCCAAGAAGAAGATATAACATTTGTAATATTTATGCACCCAACATAGGAGCACCTTAATACATAAGGCAAATACTAACAGCCATAAAAGGGGAAGTCGACAGTAATACAATAGTGTAGGGGACTTTAACACCCCACTTTCACCAATGGACAGATCATCCAAAATGAAAGTAAATAAGGAAACACAAGCTTTAAATGATATCTTAAACAAGATGGACTTAATTGATATTTTTAGGACATTGCATCCAAAAACAACAGAATACACTTTCTTCTCAAGTGCTCATGGAACATTCTCCACGATAGATCATACCTTGGGTCACAAATCAAGCCTTGGTAAATTTAAGAAAATTGAAATCGTATCACGTATCTTTTCTGACCACCACGATGCTATGAGACTAGATATCAATTATAGGAATAAAACTGTAAAAAATACAAACATATGGAGGTTAAACAATACGCTACTAAAAAACCAAGAGGTCACTGAAGAAATCAAAGAGGAAATCAAAAAATACCTAGACACAAATGGCAATGAAAACACGACATCCCAAAACCTATGGGATGCAGCAAAAGCAGTTGTAAAAGGGAAGTTTATAGCAATACAATACTATCTCAAGAAACCAGAAACATCTCAAATAAAAAACCTAACCTTACACCTAAAGCAATTAGAGAAAGAAAAACAAAAACCCCCAGAGTTAGCAGAAGGAAAGAAATCATAAAGATCAGATCAGAAATAAATAAAAAACAAATGAAGGAAATGATTGCAAAGATCAATAAAACTAAAAGCTGTTTCTTTGAAAAGATAAACAAAATTGATAAACCATTAGCCAGACTCATAAGAAAAAAAGGGAGAAAACTCAAATCAATAGAATTAGAAATGAAAAAGGAGAAGTAACAACTGATGCTGCAGAAATACAAAGGATCATGAGAGATTACTACAAGCAACTATATGCCAATAAAATGGACAACCTGGAAAAAATGGCTAAATTCTTAGAAAAGCACAAGCTTCTGAGACTGAACGAGGAAGAAATAGAAAATATAAACAGACCAATCACAGGCATTGAAATTGAAAATGTGCTTAGAAATCTTCCAGCAAACCAAAGCTCAGGACCAGATGGATTCACAGGCGAATTCTATCATTTAGAGAAGAGCTAACACCTATCCTTCTCAAACTCTTCCAAAATATAGCAGAGGGAGGAACACTCCCAAACTCATTCTGTGGGGCCACCATCATCCTGATACCAAAACCAGACAAAGATGTCACAAAGAAAGAAAACTACAAGCCAATATCACTGATGAACATAGATGCAAAAATCCTCAACAAAATACTAGCAAACAGAATCCAACAGCACATTAAAAGGATCATACACCATGATCAGGTGCGGTTTGTTCCAGGAATGCACGGATTCTTCAATATACACAAATCAATCGATGAGATACACAATATTAACAAATTGAAGAATAATAACCATATGATCATCTCAGATGGAGAAAAAGCTTTTAACAAAATTCAACATCCATTTATGATAAAAACTCTCCAAAGTAGGCATAGAGGGAACTTACCTCAACATAATAAAGGCCATATATGACAAACCCACAGCCAACATCGTCCTCAGTGGTGAAAAACTGAAACCATTTCCTCTAAGATCAGGAACAAGACAAGGTCATCCACTCTTACCACTCTTATTCAACATAGTTTTGGAAGTTTTAGCCATAGCCATCAGAGCCGAAAAAGAAATGAAAGGAATCCAAAGCGGAAAAGAAGAAGTAAAGCTGTCACTGTTTGCAGATGACATGATACTATACATAGAGAATCCTAAAGATGCTACCAGAAAACTACTAGAGCTAATCAATGAATCTGGTAAAGTAGCAGGATACAAAATTAATGCACAGAAATCTCTTGCATTCCTATGCACTAGTGATGAAAAATCTGAAAGAGAAATTAAGGAAACACTCCCATTTACCATTGCAACAAAAAGAATAAAATACCTAGGAATAAACTACCTAAGGAGATAAAAGACCTGTATGCAGAAAACTTTAAGACACTGATGAAAGAAATTAAAGATGATACAAAGAGATGGAGAGATATACCATGCCCTTGGATTGGAAGAATCAACATTGTGCAAATGACTCTACTACCCAAAGCAATCTACAGATTCAATGCAATCCCTATGAAACTACCACTGTCATTTTTCACAGAACTAGATCAAAAAATTTCACAATTTGCATGGAAACACCACAAACCCTGAATAGCCAAAGGAATCTTGAGAAAGAAAAACGGAGCTGGAGGAATCAGGCTCCCTGACTTCAGACTATACTACAAAGCTACAGTGATCAAGACAGTATGGTACTGGCACAAAAACAGAAATATAGATCAATGGACATGACAGAAAGCCCAGAGATATACTCACACACATATGGTCACCTTATCTTTAATAAAGGAGGGAAGAATATACAATGGAGGAAAGCCAGCCTCTTCAATAAGTGGTGCTGGGAAAACTGGACTGCTATATGTAAAAGAGTGAAATTAGAACACTCTCTAACACCATACACAAAGATAAACTCAAAATGGATTAAAGACCGAAATATAAGGCCAGACATTATAAAACTCTTAGAGGAAAACATAGGCAGAACATTCTATGACATAAATCACAGCAAGATCCTTTTTGACCCATCTTCTAGAGAAATGGAAATTAAAACAAACAAATGGGATCTAATGAAACTTAAAAGCCTTTGCACAGCAAAGGAAACCATAAACAAGCGCGAAAGACAACCCTCAGAATGGGAGAAAATATTTGCAAATGAAACAAATGACAAAGGATTAATCTCCAAAGTATACAAGCAGCTTAATATCAAAAAAACAACCCAATCCAAAAATGGGCAGACCTAAACAGATTTTTCTCCAAAGAAGATATGCAGATTGCCAAGAAACACATGTAAGAATGCTTAACATCACTAATCATAGGGAAATGCAAATCAAAACTACAATGAGGTATCACCTCACTCCAGTCAGAATGGCCATCCTCAAAAAATCTACAACAGTATATGCTGGAGAGGGTGTGGAGAGAAGGGAACACTCTTGCACTGCTGGTGGGAATGTGAGTTGGTACAGCCACTATGGAGAACAGTATGGAGGTTCCTTAAAAAACTAAAAATAGAACTAGTGTATGACCACCCATCAAACCCACTACTGGGCATATACCCTGAGAAAACCATAATTCAAGAAGAGTCATGTACCACAATGTCCACTGCAGCATTATTTACAATAGCCAGGACATGGAAGCAACCTAAGTGTCCGTCGACAGATGAATGGATAAAGATGTGGCACATAAATACAAGAGAATATTCTTCATCCATAAAAAGAAACGAAATTGAGTTATTTGTAGTGAGGTGACTGGACCTAGAGTCTGTCATACAGAGTGACGTAAGAAAGAGAAAAACAAATACAATATGCTGACACATATATACCGAATCCAAAAAAAAAAAAAACTTTCTGAAGAACCTAGGGGCAGGACTGGAATAAAGCCACAGATGTAGAGAATGGACTTGAGGATGTGGGGAGGGGGAGGGGTAACCTGGGATGAAGGGGGAGAGCAGCATGGACATATATGCACTAACAAATGTAAAATAGATAGCTAGTGGGAAGCAGCCACATAGCACAGGGAGATCAGCTTAGTGCTTTATTACCACCTAGAGGGGTAGGATAGGGAGGGTGAGAGGGAGAGACAAGAGGGAGAGCATATGGGGATATATATATATATGTATAGCTGATTCACTTTGTTATACAGCAGCAACTGACACAAGAATGTAAAGCAATTATACTCCAATAAAGATGTTAAAAATAAGCTGGCTGGCAGGTGAATGTGGAGATGCTGTAGTTTATAAATGGGAACTCTGGCAGAGGTGGTTAGCCGTCCAGCAATAATCTATGCTCCCATTCCAGCAGGGTAGTTCTCACTCGGGAGGGTCAGCCCAGGCAGCAAGTACATTCCCAGAAATCCTTGCATGTAGGTGTAGCAGTATGCCTGAATTCAAGTCAATAAAATATGAGCAGAGGTGACATGTGCCTACAAGTTTATTCCCCCCAATATCCACTGGAATTTATTATTATTTTTTAATACTCTTTATCGTCAGGCTGGCTCAAGTAGAGAGACCTCAGGACAACCTGGAAAGCCACCTATTTAAGATGGCAGAGACTCTGCTATCCTGGGCTTCTGAATGACCAGATGAAGGGGACTGTAAAGCTGTCTATCAGCTCAGTTTTGTGTATGAGCAAAAATATACTTTTACTGTGTGAGAACCATTTGGGGGCCATTTGTTACAACAGTTAAGGAACACAAGTATACAGCATAATTCCATTTTAAGAAAAAAAATGGGCTCTTAAAAACACAAAATTTCGAAGAATAGTTTATTCATGTATTCCATTCATATTGAGTGCCTATTAAATGTCAAGCACTGTTCTAGGTGCTGGAGATACAGAGATGAATGAGGTAAAATCATTGCTATTACAGAACTCACAATATATTGGAATTGACAGACAATAAACACGTGAACGGATACATAGGTAGTATCATCCCAAATGCTGATAAGTTTTCGGAAGAAATATAAAAGTGCAGTAGTTTGTGAAATAATGAGGGGAAGGATATGTGGTCAGAGAAGGCCTCTTCAAGGAGGTGATATTTGAAGTGAGACATAAATGTTGAACAAGAAGCAGCCACATGATGCTCTGTAAAGGAGGCATTCCAGTCAGAGGGTCTGATAAATGCAGACACCTTGAGACAGGAATGAGCTTAGTGTGTTCGAGACACAGAAAGACAACTTGGAGCATTGAAAGTGAGAGGAAGAGTGACTTGGGCTCAAGTTGGAGAGACGGCAGATCATGGAGGGCCTGAGAGGCCGTGGTAAGGGGTCCCAGAAGCCATGAAGGGTTTTAATTTTTAAGCAGGCATTGAAATCATCTGATTCCTTCATTCAGGAAATCTTTCTGGCTGCTGGGTAGAGAATAGATTGCAACAGGGCAAAAACTAAAGCATGCTGTAGTAATCCAAGCAAGAGATGTTAGGGCTTGCGCTGGAGTGGAAGCAGTGGAACGAGAAAAGACTGGACTGACTTAGGATATAAGAATAGACAGCATTAGATCTCATTGTTAGTCACTGTTAGGCTACAGAAAAGAGAGCGTTAAATGTGAAGCAGATGAATATGACTTACTAACTCTATATTATCATCTGATTCTATTAAGATGCTTATATTAAGATCCTTATATTAATATCTAGGATTGGCAAACTCTAGCCTGTGAGACAAATGCTGCCAATTGCCTGGTTTGTAAATAAAGTTTTTGAAACTGCCCCCCGCCGTCCCCCAACTCATTTCTATATTCCATGTGGTCACTTTTGCATCACAACGGCAGACTTGAGAAGTTGCAACAAAGACTTTATGGGCAACAAAGCCTAAAATATTTTCTATCTGGCCCTTTACTAAAAAAGTTTTTAGACCTCTGCTAAAGAGATTATTCTCTACATTTTGTAATTTATCTTGTAGTAAAAAGAGTCTGGAATTGAAATAATGGAATTGCCTAATTCTCAGGCAGCTTTTTGGATCTCTCGGGATTCTGGATTGGTACAATTTTTTTTTTTATCCTTTAGTAGCATGTGTTTGCTTCACGGCAGTCACTAAAATCAAAATTAATGCAAATCAACCATCACAAAGATTATGTCTTAGATTTGGAAGAAATCTTCGTGACCATCTGGTCTGACTCCTTTATTATTTTAGAGAAGGAGACAGAAGTGCATGGTCCTTATGTTCACTAGTTCAGGGTCACAATGTCAGTTAGTGGCAACGAGAAACCTATAATGCCTGCTTCTGCTCTCCCAGCCCAGTGCCTTTTCCATGATTAAAATGCTTAAAAATAGGCATGGAAATCCTTGATCATCACAAGTATGAATGGATTGAGATTTTCTTTAAAAGTCATTGTTTTTACATCAGATTTGAAGTGCCCAACATTTATTTTGAACTAGGATGTTTTTCATTTCAGAAAATGATCCAGCTTATTTTATTTTTAAAATTTTAAAATGGAAAATTTCAAATATGTATAAAAGCAAAGATAATAGCAAACTGAACCCCTGTGTACCTGTCACTCAGTTTCTACAATTAACGCGTGACTCAGAACATTTCATGTATTTCCTCCTACTGAGTCATATCCTTGTTCCTCTAAAACTCTTCTTTCCCAGGAGCTTGACACTGGTGGTTCTCTTTTCGTGGAAAGTTAATCTCCCAGGTAGGCCCAGGGATCATCCCTCTTTTCCCAGATTGCCCATGACTCATTCCCTCATCTCCTCCAGGTCTTTGTCAAATGTCATCTTCTCTGTGAAGCCTTCTAGAACCAGTTTTATTTAAATGACCATCTTTGCCCGCCTTCCCCATCTACTCTCTCTGCATTATTTTTCTCCATAGAACTTATCTCACCTGGCACTTTTAAACTTTTACTTATTTAGTTGATTGCCAGGCTGCTTGCATTGCAATGTGAGCTCAGTGGAGACAGGGCTTTTGTGTATTTTGTCCATTCTGTATTCTCAGTGACTAGGACAGTGCCTGGTTCAGAGCAGGCATTTAGTATTTGTTGAAGGCATAAATGAATATATGTAGACTATTTCTTTAGTAGAATTTTCTTAAAATGAATAATATTTACTCTAGCTCAGAATACCACCTCTGAAATTTTACCTGTTTTCCTATTCAAGTTAACTAGGCAGGCCAACCTAGAAGAAAACCTACAAGTTCTCTTAATCTTATCGTTTGAGCCTAAGACCTGGAAGAATGCAGAATAAGTCCTAGTACACTGTTACTTGCTTCTTTTCCCTTTTTCTGGACTCCAATCTGGACCAATCTATGTTCTGTAGAGATCCAGTTTCCGCATGAACCAAATCCCCTCTGAAAAAGAAAGAGAAAGTGAGCATTAGAGAACAAAACACTCCAAAGCTCCCTCTCCCATGAATCTTCATAGTCATATGATAACTTTACTTCCTAGCGGTAGAGAAGGAAGAAAGTATTCATCAACTGTCTGCTTCATTTTGGAACCTTATCCCAGCTATGTTTCCTATGTATAACATATACTTTGTTAATATCCTGGTATCATCAAATGTACCTTCTCTTCTCTTGCCTATCTCTGTGTCCCTTCTTCTGTAACATCTCCTGTGTGTGATGCTTTTCAGGGTGTCCTAGATACGTGTTCACAGTGAGGGGGGGGAGGAATTATCTTTTCAATTTCTAGATAAAAAACAACTGAGGTTCAGGGGTCATGAATTCAGGCTTTCAGATCTCTTACTCCAGTAACCTAACTTTGTTGTTCACTGTCAGTCTTTGTAACGCTATTTGTTGAAATTAGATCTCCATAGATATTTCACTTCCTTGTGCTACCTCTGATTCTTTTAACATGAATAAATTCTCTTCAAGCTTTAGAGTGTGACTGATCATCACAGGTGATATTAACCTGATTGGTGAGAATATCTTTCATTGTCTGCTTCTTTATGGAACCCCAAAGACCCTAGAACATGTACCATGTGGCACTGAATACATATTGATTAGACTGATGAAAAGAAAGATTTTAAGAACATAAAATATTCAAAAAGAATCAAACCAGTAGCTTCATTTGAGACAGAGAACAGGGCATTCAACTTATGATTAAATTTTAAAAGATGCTTTAAGCAGAAAAATATAGAGGGAAAAAGACTCCCAATCTAATTCTATTGAAGCATATTAAACATTCATTAATTTATTTACTAGTTTATTCTACAAATACATGTTGAGAGCCTACTGTGTCAAGCATTATTTTGGGGGCTAAGTATACAAGATGATTTAAGTATATTCCCTGTTCTTAAGGGATCCTGCCTAGTTGGGGAATGACTAAGCCAACAATTACAAGGTGTATGATAAGTACTGCAATAGAAAACAGGAAGTTTTGTAGCATAGATAAGTAGTACCAGCTTAATTTAACAGAGGGTGGTCAGGGAGTGATTCTTAAGCTGAATTTTAAATGTTGATTAGGAGTTAGATAGAATGATGGGTAGGGGAATAGGAGGGAATGAGAAATTGTTCTTTAGGTACAGGACGCAGTAGGTACAAAGCAGATGTGCCTTCTGGGAACAGCGAGTATTTTGGCTAGAGCCATTGAGCCGTGTTTTGAGATGAGCCTGGAAAAGGCAAGAACGTGCCATGGAGACTTCGTACAGTGTAAAATTTGAATTTCATCCTCAAGCTATGGGCCACCTTTAAGGATTTTAATGGTGGGGGTGGGTGAAGGCAGAGAGATGGCATAACTATAGGGACTGATCTTATAAGAGTAGAAGCTAAGAGCAAGCCTGAATGAAGGTGACAGTGAATAGAAGAGAAAAATTTCAGAGGCATCCTTAATAGGATTGATGATTAATTCATTGTAGGGCAAGCAAAGAGAGAAGGAGAATGAGAAGAGGCAAGTGATGTATAAAGACCCAGGGAAGGATGGAAATTAAAATAAAAGGGCAGTTTTAAGAAGGAGAGGTTGGTTAACTGCAACAAAATCACAGAGAGGTCAGACAGACTAGGAGTTACCTGTAGATTTATCAATTAGGGATTAAATTGTGATCTTTGTCATAGTAATTTCAGAGGAATGGTTAGATTAGAAGCTAGTTTTTAATGTCCTGAGTCAGGAATGGATCCAAATTATGGGTGGCCTTCTGCTGTACAATTTGGGGGTTCTTTATAAGAAAAGAACACACAATTATGAATTCAAAACCATGTATAACGCCTTGGAATGGGTTCATGCAATGAGGGCGCCTGACATACAGCTTCATTTGCTGTTTAACAAATCCACCTTTGGGCTGAAGAAGGAATGAGTGATGATGAAATAGCAAGTGCTGTATCCTCCTTCAAGAACCTTGGCTTTGAAAGAAAGAAGAAAAATTGAAAAATCGCAGTGTGGAGGTAGAGAACAGAGGGCATAGGAGGAGTGTGTGCGTGTGTGTGTGAGTGTGTATGTGTGTTTATGGAGTGACATGAGCATGTTGGTGATATGACTTGAGGTGATGGAGGGAGATGTGGAAGATACATAAGAGAGAGCATGAAAAGCAGATCAAAGTACCTGAGGGTATGAGAGAGGATGGAATCAAGAGGAACAGGACAAAGGAAAGAAAATTTGGGGAGTAACTCAAATAAGAGGATTCATGAGAGGAGACTTCTGGGTGTGCTGGCACAGACATAGAAATTATGCCAAGAGGATGGTGTCACAGAACCTCGGGGAGGAAATTCATGGAAATCTTGGGAATACAGTGCTGAAGTGTTCAGTGTAGCTGGGAGGTCCAAGATGGAGATCCCACATGGCCCATACTATTTGACCATCAGAAAGCCATTGATGACTGTTATCAAGGAAATTTCAGTGGAGTGATGGGGATAGAAACCCAGTGATGCTGGGTGGAAAAGTGAAGGGGAGGTGTGGAAGGACAGCGTGGGAATGGCCTCAAAATTGGATGTGTTTACGAGGGGAAGGAGGAAGGCAGGGCAAAAGCCAGAGGAGCATGTAAGTCAAGCAAGGGTTTTATTATATACTTGTTTAGAGATTGTGGTAAGATAGAACATGCTTAATATGATGGGGAGCTCAAAGCAGAAGAGAGGGAGAGAGGAGACAAAGGAACTATATTTGGGAAAAGAAAAGCATTGGTTAAAAAAATTATTGCCCTTTTTCTAATTTGAAAAACAATATGTACAGGTAAAGCATACAAATAATATAGAAATAATAGCATTTACTTTCTAAAAGTAAATACTGATAAAACTTTGGTTTTATACTTGCATTTTCTGCTAAAAACATGAATATACATACATGCATATATACAAGTAGAAAGATACTTTCTAAAATAAGAATAAAAAATAAGAATTAAACAGGACATTCAGCATACTGCTTAATTTCACTTGAAATTGTGCAGTGATGTTCATATAGGTAGTTAGAGATCTAGCTTATTCTTTTTGACAACAAATCATTATCTTAAAAAAAAATCAGTCCTCTATTGATGGGTGTAATTGTTTTCAGTTTACCAGTATCACAAATAAGGCTACAATTGTCCTCTTTGCATGTTTGTGTGAGTAGTTATATAGAATTTATTGCTTAAATTACATTGCCAGAAATGTATGTAAATTTATATTATTACCAGATGTTTCCAAATTTCCTCCTCAAAACGTTATTATTCTAATTTATACCCCTGCCCACAGTCCACTGAGTGCTTGGAAATCATATTTCAATGTTAAATTTAACTCAGTGAAGAACTGGAGTGATCATATTCTGAAGTTAGCGAGAAATCCTTTGTGGAAGTGCCTCAAATATCTTAACCACTGGCTTACCTTTCTCTGAAATTTTTATTGGAGAAGTGGATAGCAAACTATTTCATACTGAATTTTGTTATATGATTTTCTAATTATCCTTTTGCTACAAATATGTGAGTATTTTGGCTATATTATAGGTTAAATATATGGTTTGCTAGAACTTAAGAGGTGGAAGGAATTTAGAGAGGTTTTAAATCAGCTTTCTCATTGTATAACTGAAAAAAAAGTATTGATGGTCAGAGAGGCTGGGTTTCCCCATATACTCCCAATGATCTTTTCTGCACAACTGTGTTCTGGTGTTGATTTGACCTGGGATGCTTTCCTCTGATGCCTGGCCGGTGTCCCTTGTTCTATAAGACAGCCTCACACTATAGACTTATCTGGTATTGGCAGAGCCTGCCTGGCGTTATAACAGCTGGTTTCTATGCCTGCTTCTTATTTCCCACACCTTAAATTATAAGATTTTACAGAGCAAGACCACGTCTTATTCATCTTTGAGTCCTCAGTTCTTATTTCGAGGATATACAGGTTAGAACTTGCCTAAATCTTTTAGAGTTGCCCCCAAAGAATTAAAAAAATCTAGGTAATGATTACAGTGCATTGTACCATCACAAAATACAGACAGTCAGGCATTAAGTGCCTTCTAATAAAGGTACATAAACTACTTCTAAGGTATTCTTGCCAAAAAAAAAAGAACCTGAATCTAATCAATATACATGGGACGGAGAATCATGCTAAATGACTACAGGGATAAAATCAGCAAAATCTAGACTGGGCCAAAAACACAGGACAAATATTCTCATTCTTTCAACAAACACATTATAATGAAAAAATACGGAGTGGAGAACTTGTGATTCAAGAAGTCTTAAGAGATGTATCAGCCAAGTGTAGTACATTATGATCCTAATTTGAGCAAACACATTGTAAAAAAAAATTATGAGACAGTCGGAGAAATTTGAAGACTAATTGGATATTTGATGGTACTAACAAATTATTGCTAATGTTTTATATAATGTTATTGTAGATATGTTTTAAACAGTCATGATGTTATGTTGTTTTTAGAGGTACATACTGACATATTTATGCATGAAATGATATAACAATTGGAATTTGTTTCAAAACAATTTGAGCTTGATAATTGTTGAAACTGGGTGATGGGTGTGTAAGGATTATTATACTATTTTCTCAACTTTTGTATGTATTCAGAATTGTCTAAGGTAAAAATAAAAATGTTTTTGGATGTGGATAAATGAATATTACAATTTACTTTTTTTTTTTTTTTTTTTTTTTTGCGGTACACGGGCCTCTCACTGTTGTGGCCTCTCCCGTTGCGGAGCACAGGCTCCGGACACGCAGACCCAGCGGCCATGGCTCACGGGCCCAGCCGCTCCGTGGCATGTGGGATCTTCCCGGACGAGGGCACGAACCCGTGTCCCCTGCATCGGCAGGCGGACTCTCATCCACTGCGCCACCTGGGAAGCCCACAGTTTACTTTTTAACTTATGTTGGAATGACTTTCCTCATTCCCACTTCTATTTCTATTCTCTTCCAGAAGCCTGGCTATGCTAGTGTTTTTTAAGTGAGCTTTAAGCTAGGACAGATACAGACAGTATTCAATATAAAAAATAGGAAATATGTTGGTAATAGAGTCACCTTCGTAGTACATAAATTCTTACTGGTTTTCAGTAAGAAATCTGAAGCCCAGACAACTGTGAGGATTTTTTTCCACCCCTTCGTACTCTAGCTTTAGTATCTAAAGCTCCCCCTCCCTGTGTGCCATGTGATACCAAATGGAGGCGTGAATGGCTGATAACCCTGCACTGGAGCCTGGACTTCAAAGGAGCTGGGACTTTGGCATGGGAGGAAGAAGAGGGGAGTGAAAGCCCTTGAGGATGAAGAGAGCACTGAGGCTTTGTAATTGGAGAATCACTGTATCCCTGGCTTGATCTTTCTCAGGATGATAGATTGCTTAAGAGGCTTGTAAGACATTCAGCATATAAGCATTATCTGATCCCTGAACAATCTCAGGCACTTTTGAGTAACAGGTTACTTGCTAGGAGGGATCATTGCTCGCACCAAATTTTCCCATGTTGTTGGCATTGTACATTCCCCAATTGCAAGGATCTTCTATGAATTCAGGGAACTGTTGATTAGAGTTTGCTATGTTACTTAGCTGTGTGTCAGTGAAAAGACCTTGTTCAAAACAAATGGAAGAGTAGGTCTTCAAGGAATACCTCTCAAATACCAAGTATATTTATGTGACACGCAGTTTCCTTGGTAATTCATGGAATAGGGAGCAGGAAGGGCTTATGAGTTTCCTCATAAGGGGGTGGTAGTCGTGGGAGTTTATGGTTTCTTCTCCATGTGGTTGAAATTCACGGAAGGGTTGCTACAAGCCTACTTTTGTACCTGTGGGATACTGAAGATCAGTAGGAGATAAGACTCTTTCAACTGTGTATTTCTACATTAGAATATTAAGAAGAATAAGTTGTTTTAATATTCACTAGTCAGAAACTAGTTAGACTCTTATGGGCTCCACTAGCTTATATATATGTAGACATTTTTAAGATTCTCTAAGAGACCAACCAATGTATTTAGAAAATAATATTCTCTGTGAAAAATGTTACTGGGTTGGGGATTATTTAACCTACAAAAAATGGAAGCAGATTTTTCTCAGTGTCTGAAGACGTATTTGGTTGTTTCTAGTTACTTGATAGGGTTTGAAATATCATACACATTAAGATGTTAAGTTAGGGTCACATGGTATATACATAACTAAAGTGTGGGGAAGGAATATTGATAATAAAGGCAAAAAAGGTAAGGATTTCTGAAGACCCAAAGAACCATAGAAAACATATCATACTGATTAGCTAGGAATAGAATGTCAGAATTGGTACCTTGAAGATTTTCTTTTACATCTGTAGTTTCCTTTTAATCCAAGTGGAGAACTGTTAGATTTATCCCTTACCTGATGGAGTTAACATCTCAATTCTGGCTTCCAATGGTCCTTCAGACTTTGGATTGTATAAGAATGCCTTAGTTCACTCTGTTTCATGTGGGAAGAAAGATTGAGAATGGATCTTTTGTTTGAGAAATTGACTGGAACTAGCTTGGGGGCCAGTTCTTGTTTGTCAATCATGTTCTTGTCTTTTCAAGATAATGCATGTTTTTTTCCTTCTTAGCCCCCAGCTAATAAGTGGTCCTAAAATTGAAAAACAACAAAAATTATGTATAGCAGCAAGCTTAGTGATATTAGGCATATATTGAGCTGAAATGTTCCAACTTCCAAAGACTAAGTATTAGGTGTTTATGTGGTAGTTTGAAGTTGCAGGTTATTTTGAATGAATTGAGGTCATCCATGGAAAAAAAAGTGAAATGGCCAGAAAAGTGTTTCCCAGTATTTTTTTTTTTTCTTTTTTTTTTTAGTAAAAAGCACATCTCTTCTTTAGAAGGAGAGGGCCAATGTTATTTTCAATAATTTGAGAACTAGAGAAAAAAGAAAACTCTAACCTGGAGAGTTCCATGAAGTATAGATACATGAGGCTTTTGCACTCAGTCTCACCTATGAATCACTGTTCAATATCATGCCTGCCTCAACTGGCTGGTCACTGCAGCACTACTAAAACCTAAGTGGTATTTCTTATAAAATGTCCGTTTGTCGAGCATAATGCTGCTGCCTGTACTGACACTTGCTAGGTTGTGCAACACTTCAGAACTAATTTCGTGCCCTCTCCCGTCTGCCTTCCTTCCCACTCCCCCTGAATTACATTCCTTCTTTGGCTAACCAAATAGGTATATTAAAAGGCAGAAAGAAGAAATATGAACTATAGAGAAAGAATATTTCATGAAAACAGTGCCTGATTTAAGACATCCATAAATGAAAGTTATTTTCACAATGAAGGGACATAATCAAAGAATGTGATGGATCTGAAGACTCCCGAAGCAATTTATTTGGAAGCACTGAAGCAGAGACCCTTGTAAAAGCTTGACAAATGCTGCTTCACCTACCATGCTACTTAACGGAGCACAACAGAAATCTTTCTCCCAGTGACATTAAATTCCCTTATTACAAGATGGTTTTACATATGGATTGAGTGGAAACTTTTATTAGAGACTGAAAAGCAGGGGGAAATGAGATCAGAATATGATACCATAGGCAGAATGACTATTAAATATTTCTTTTTAAAAGTGAGGATCTGAGAGGATAATGAAATCTGTCATCTTGGTTTTGGGAGAAACAGTATAACACTATTACAAAGATATGGACATTTTTGAAGAAAATTCTCTACCCTCATTGTTTATTTAGCATCTTTTTCTTTTTTTTGGTAGAAAAAAATAAAAGAGTTTCACTGCGGTGTTGTCAATGTAGGAATTTTAAATTACTGCCAGTAGTGCTAACAGGAGCATGTAAATGGGAGACCACCATTTTCACTCCAAACTCTAGAATAGAACAGTAATAGATGTTTGGGTACTTGAGTTGAAAATTGAGAACCATGAATAAAGAAGGAGAAGAATATGTTTTCAGAATTCTGTAAAAAGTTGGGGATTATTAGATTAATTATTCCTTGATTTAGGCAAGCTAGGCAAGGGATGGCAGCCATTTGGGGCCAGATAGGAAATTGGGAGAAAAGGCCTCTTCAGTGGAGAGGAGGGCTGAGAAAGAGTTGGCCTGAGAACAAGATAAGTGGGTAGAATTAGCAAGAGAATGTTTACTTTCTTAGAGAAGCACTTGATTGGGAATGGAACAAATTTAGGGAAGTAGAGAAAGATAAGCAGAGTTTAAAGATGATTAAATGCTATGGTTTAGAGATTGTTTAGAGTTTAGAGATTGTTAAGTGCTGTGGTAAACCCTATGTCTGCATTAAACCCTCATAGCTGATTCTCTGCTTATTGTATAATATGGTGAAAAAAATACCATTACCTAAACAGCTGGCATTAGAATTGCTCTTATACAGTGAACTGTCTTTGGCTGGAATTTTATCTAAGTGTGTGCAGAAGGCATACTGGTGCCAAGGCATCTGAGAAAAGAGCAAATATGCTAGTGGAAAAGATTTTTTTTGCTCTTCATGAAGTGCAAAGAGAGCTGAGCAGGCAGAGAAGGGAGAAAGGTGAAAGAGGAAGAAGGCGTAACGTGATGTGTACTGGACGCCATGTTGACGGGAAAGGTCCGGGACACACATTTGATAGCAGGCTGACCAGAAAGTTCTTTTGTGTAAAGCAATTTCTTGGATCCAAATGCCTTCCTGATCCCTCAAAGAAAAACACAATCTAAGCTAAAATAGTGAGCTCATATGCAAAATATTCTTCAAAACATGTGCCCTACGTACCTCTTCTTCCAACCTGATTGCTGAATGTGCATAATCTGTTTCTAGTTAGAAATTTGAAGCTGCAACAGACTCCAGCTTTTCAACAAGATCTACTATACACCCAAATTATTTGTGTGGGTTGGGTTTGGGAGTAAGTGATGTAGGACTAAGTTCCATGTTTAGTTTGATGTTGTGCAGAAAAAAGTCATTCATTAAGTCACTAACTCCAGTTAAACTTATTATTTTTTTAAATAGTGGCACTGAAATAGCTTTGTTTCAAAAATATGCCAGAGACATCCTTATAGCAGGCCCAATCTATTGCAGTTTATCTAACACACTTCCTAAATGGTATATTACCTGATTGTCTTTTAAGAGTTTGAAAATATCAAGCAAAAACCAATGTGGGTTAAACATATACCTCCCACCCCAGTGGGTTGACATCCTTGGTCAGGGAAAACTTAATATTTTTCTGAAATCCAAATACAAATGTCTATCTGAATATAAAAAATGTATTATTTGTCATAATTCCTTTTCCCAATTTGGAAAAATGTGTATGGTGGCAAAAAGGGTTATAAATCAGTAGAAAAAGAGCCAGGATATTTGGGTTCTAACACTAGATTTACCAATAACTTTCTCTGTAATATTGGTAAATCAGCCTTCCTTTCTGGATATTATTTGCCAGATTTACAAAATAGGAGTGCTGGATTTGACTCTCTCTCTCTCTCCTCCAATTATATCTCTAAGTGTTTTTAGCCACAATTGAGTCATATGACTATTTCAAAGTCTTATAAAAATATCCTAAGGCTGCAGTTACACCCCCAAAAGAGCTGATGCCATTATTCAGGTACTTCAAATTATTCAGTTTATTTAGTTTAATCCCTAGGTAATTAAAACAAATTAGTTAGAAATAATAAAAGAATTTGAACAGCAAGGCAATAGGAATTGGACCTAATCACTTTTGAAAAGAATCACTTCCTAGAATTCATTCAAAAAGATTATATGAAAATGGGTAGTTAATTATTAAAGTAACCATAAACTGGCCTAAGTCTGAAAAATAAGGTACGTTGGAAAGGAGAGTGATTTTGTGCTAGAATAACTTAGTCAACTCTTCTGAGAACACAGATAAAATATTCAACAGCCCTAGTCATAAAAATGTAAGTTAAAACAAGAATCATTTTTGCCTATCAGGTTTGGAAAGCCTAAATAGAACAAGAATAACTAATGCCAGTGAAGTGTAATGAGGAGGGGAAATACAAATTAGAGCAACCAGATGCAGAATTACTTGAAAACAAAGAAAAATAATTATGACCCAAGCATATTTAATATCTTATGCTATATATATATACACGTACAGGTATACTTATTTAATATCTTATGTTATATGTATATATGGAGAAAGAGAGATCTTTTACTATGTTCCAAGGAACAACAAAGACATATTCCTCTACAAGTGACATGCCTTTACACTTTTAGGTAGGAAGCTAAATAAAATGGCACAGAGATTTAGAATCTTGAAAGATACAGAAAAAATAAATGATCAGTCACTATGAATACTATAGTATGTAAGAGGAAACACAGGATTCTGAGACCTTTGAAGGCATGGAGCTTCAAGAGTTGTCTGTGCCGTTCATATGAATTCTGTTTCACTAAAGACAAGGTTGTGTATATTCCTTTCAAAACAGGAAGCAGCAATAGATGTTTAAAAGCCAAGCACTAGTTTCCCATATTTAAAATTTTGAATTTTGCCATTAGGAAAGAGGGTTTCAGGCTAGATGATGTATAAGAGGTATAAAGTCTCACTAGGGAAAATTGCTCTTCAAGGGGAAGAATCCATCTTGAATATAAATCTGAAGGTCAGAATTTTTAATAACTTATGGTAGATCTTTCTCCCAACCCATCTTAAGTAAGAGTTGGAAAATGCTGGACGAGATATCTTTTTCTAGCAGAATAATGGATTACATAATCTGAGGGATCCTTTTGCTAAAATATAATATGATACTTGATAAATTATCAGAAATATATTTAATGTGTTATTGGATTTGCTACAAAGTAAGAAATATCCAAGGGGGTGGGAACTAACAAAAATAAAACCCAGTGAGCTGAAAACACACTAGAGAAAAGTAAGTTGTGAAAAGGAAAGCAAACCAGGGAATGGTGAAGTGTGGTTACATGAAGGAAAACACCTACAAAGACACTGGGTATCTAGAGATTTCGGCTCCTGGCAAAGCATTGAGGCTAAACCTGTGAATCCTGCATTAAGCTCTACCAAAGAGATTTTACAGTTTTTTCCTCTATAGAAATCTGGTGAGCTTATAGACTCCTTCCTATAATTGTGATCCCTAATGCATAAAATAAAATATATAAAATTATAATAAAACCAATTTCATAAAAATAGAGTTAGCAAAGTCTTTTTTGTTGTTGTTGTTGTTGTTGTTGTTGTTGCGGTACATGGGCCTCTCACTGTTGTGGCCTCTCCCGTTGCGGAGCACAGGTTCCGGACGCGCAGGCTCAGTGGCCATGGCTCACGGGCCCAGCCGCTCCGTGGCATGTGGGATCTTCCCGGACCACTGCGCCACCTGGGAAGCCCAGCAAAATCTTTTTTAAAAAATGTGTGATTTAGGGCTTCCCTGGTGGTGCAGTGGTTGAGAGTCCGCCTGTCGATGCAGGGGACACGGGTTCGTGCCCCGGTCCGGGAAGATCCCACATGCCGCGGAGCGGCTGGGCCCGTGAGCCATGGCCGCTGAGCCTGTGCGACCGGAGCCTGTGCTCCGCAACGGGAGAGGCCACAACAGTGAGAGGCCCGCGTACCCCAAAAAAAAAAAAAAAAAAAAAAAAAGTGTGATTTAGAAATAAATGTGCTTCTTATTAATTTATTAATAATAAGATCTAGTGGTGGCTCTAATAATTATAATTTTACAGTAGTTATAGATGTAAATGATATTTTGAGATTTCTGCAACTATAGAAATATAACATCTGTAATTGTTAGTCACAAATATTTGTTTGGCTTTCCTACTGTGAAGAATTTAAAATTAGTGAGCTAACTATTCATCTTAAGAAGAGAGTAAAAGCACAGCAGAAAATACCCAAGAGAATATAGAAGAAAGATAATAATTACATTAGGAACAGAAATTAACAAAATAAGAAATCAAAGATAAATAAGTAGGAATGACAAAACCAAAAGTGGTTCTTTGACAAGATTAATAAAATATACATCTGATGAGGCCCATCCAAAGCAAAGAAGAAGACAAATATTTCCAAAATTAAATATAGGAAAGGGTTGTAAGTACAGATATAGAAGAGATTGAAAAGGTAATAAGAAACTACTATTCACAAGTTTATGTCAACAGATTTGAAAACTTCAATGAAATATACAAATTCTGAGAAACACATAATTTACCCAAACTGACTCCAGAAGAAATAGAAAGCATGAAAATTTCTGTAACATTTTAAAAAACTGAGTAATCTAAGTTCTTCCCACAGTGAAAGAACAAGTTGCAGAGTGTTTCACAGAAGAATTCTATCAAACTTTCAAGAGGTAGTTCTAATATTATACATCTTCCAAAAAATAGAAAAATGAATATTCTCTGAACACATTTTAGAAAGCTAATATTATCTTCTAAAATCACACAAGAGCATCATGAGAAAAGAAAATAACAATCTTACTCAGGAACATGGATGTACAAATC
This sequence comes from Tursiops truncatus, assembly GCF_011762595.2. Lineage (NCBI taxonomy): Eukaryota > Metazoa > Chordata > Mammalia > Artiodactyla > Delphinidae > Tursiops > Tursiops truncatus. Next base: position 88,720,139 of record NC_047042.1, read on the forward strand.
CTGAGCAAAATACTGGCAAACTAAATCTAGCTATGCTAGCTATGCATAGCAAGATCATATATCCTTAATAAATAGTGCCTTTTCCATAGAAATTCAAGAGAATTTTATTTTCTTAAGTAGTCTATAAATTAAATTCACGACATCAGCAGATCAAAGGAGAAACAAATGTATGTTTCTCTCAAAAATTGGAAAAAATTGATAAAATTCAATACCCATTTATTATAAATATTTTCCAAAGTAGGAACAGAAGAAAACTTTATTAATCTGAAAAAAGCTGGGACTTCCTTGGTGGCACAGTGGTTAAGACTCTGCGCTCCCAATGCAAGGGGCCTGGGTTTGATCTCTGGTCAGGGAACTAGATCCCATATGCATGCCACAACTAAGAGTTCACATGCCACAACTAAGGAGCTGCAACTAAGGAGGTGGCAAGCTTCAACTAAGAAGCCCGCATGCTGCAACTACGGAGCCGGCAAGCCATAACTAAGGATTCCTCGAGCCGCAACTAAGGCGCCCACCTACCACAACTAAGACCCGGTGCAACCAAATAAGAATAAATAAATAAATAAATTTAAAAAGCTACCAACTAAAATGTTTTTAAGAACATTATTAGTGACGAAGCATTTTCTGTAACATTAGGAATAAGACAAGAATTACCAACAAAACTGCCTCTATTCAACATTATTTTCTATGTTTTAGTATATTAAGGGTATCCAAGATAGTACAAAAGAAAAAAATAAAATATATAAAGAAGGAAGGAAGAAAATTATTATTTGCAGAAAATTATTGCCCAAATAAAAAAATCCAAAGTGTTTTCAGTCTTAGAATTAATTAGCAACATTTCTGGCTATAAGACAAAAATTAACTGAATTTTTATACACTATCAACAAACAGAAATGTAACTCAAAAATAATAATCTTTACAATAGCACAAAAGTATAAGGGTACATAGGCATATGTCTAACATAAACTGTTTAAGACTTTTATAGAGAAAATTATAAAACCTCTTCAAAGACATTAAGGAAGAATTGAATAAATGAAGATATCTAATTAGTCAATTAGAAAATTTAGTTTCATAAGATGCCTGTTTTCTGCAAATTAGGCTAGAGATTCAACACAATTTCAATAAAAATACCAATAGAAAGTTTTGAGAAACTTGACAAGCTGATTCTAAAAATTTTGAGGGGAAGAAAAACGGCCAAAAGTTTCCTGAAGAAGAATCTGGTGTGGGAACCTACTCTATAAGATACTGACTTGCTTTACATTTACAGCATTTAGTGCAGTGTTATTTATGCTTCACAGAGAAATTGACTCAAGAGCCCAGGAGTAGAATCTACTCTTGTGACACCTTGATATGCAACATAAATGGCATTATCGATCAGTGGGAAAAAAGGTGCTAACAGCTTGTTATCATGTTGAGAAAAATGGAATTTGATTCTTACCTCACATGATACACATAAAATAATTTTGGCTTATTTCTGAAAGGCAAAGCTGTAAACCTTTTAGGAGAAAATATCAAACTATTTTAAACCTTATGATGGGAAATATTTCTTTGACAAAATATGTAAGAAAAAATGTACAAGAAAAAATTAATAAAACTGACTGCATCAAATTAAGTACTTTTTTTTCAGATAAATTTACCAAGAAAGAAAGTGAAGAGACAAGACATTAATTGGAAGATATTTTAATAATATGTAACTGTATAAAGATTAATAGCTGTGTCATGGGCACAAATAGGGAAAATGAGGACAGCTAGCTTCCAGAACATTATTTTAAGAGCCCTAGAAACCACAGATACACTTACTATTGGAGATCCTATACCACATTAAATCAATATTTTAAAATGCCCAATTTCCACAGCAAATATGTTTTCTATAAAAATTGAAATAATTTATTTTGCGCCTGAAATAATTGGTCCATAATAAATTCATTTGATTTATGATGGTAATATATCTTCTTCACAGATTCAAGCATTTCAGAGCAATTCTATAAAGACAAGTGGTTTGTTCTTCCTTTAAGAGGACAAAGTCCAAAAGACTAGAAAGGTGGTTTGCCTTTTTTTATATAGGTTTCTGCTCCTTGTTTTGGCCACATTAGCCCCACAAATTTTGGGATGTCAGTGAAACCGTGTGGTTTTTGACTGCTGACGTGGACACTCACTATTTTTGACTTGGTCTGCCAGTGGGCAGGACCCACCAACTGCTCACACACCAGCTAAACACAGCAGCTGCCTCTCAGGAGAGGTGCCAAATGTGATATTTCACTGCTTGAAATAATCAGATACTTGCGAGTCACGAGTGGTGCTTGGGACACCAGCCTGTTGGGTGTTTGTTGGTGCTGAGGATTACTAAGGAGAGAGCAGAACGTGATAGTGAGAGTTAATAGCAGGGATCTTTCACGTTGTTACGTGTGGACTTGAGATGGGGAGAGAGAAAAATTCCAAGTCACGTTTTTACCATTCTCCATATGAGCCAGAATCCTTAGAGACTGGTTAAATTTCACCAGTTACTTAAGCAGAGACTACTGATCATTTGTTGGGGTTCTATAGCATGAATTCCCCACTGAATGAGAGATTTGACCAGAATGACCTCCAATGTGTTTTCCAACTGTAAATTCCCTCATTCTAAGAAAATCGTATTTGCAGAAATGTGGTGGTGAGAGGCAGGGTGATTTTTTTATATATAAAAAAAGTTTTCAGATTAAAAATAGCTATTGCCTTTGAAAAGAGATAGAAACACATTTAATACTCTACTGGGAGCTGTAAAATATCAACTCCAATTTGTGCTCTCAAAACTCTCTAGACTGACCTTACAGGTAAATGTGTTCTACCTATGCAATCAAAATATCTGGTCATCTCGGTGGGAAGATCAATCAACTGATTATTAGAAGAGATGGGTCTTTCCTTTCCTTTCCAGAGGGCTGCATCAGCATCTTTGAATGCATGAAATGCCTAGTCAGTGTGGCATTTTCATTAGCAAGATGAAAAAGGCTTGAATTGCACCATTATGAACCAGTTTGAAATTTGGAAAGTTATAGTCCTACTTCAGCTTTACAGGGTTTTTTTTGTTTTGTTTTTTTGTGGTACGCGGCCCTCTCACTGTCGTGATCTCTCCCGTTGCGGAGCACAGGCTCCGGACGTGCAGGCCTAGCGGCCATGGCTCACGGGCCCAAGCCACTCCGCGGCACGTGGGATCCTCCCGGACCGGGGCGCGAACCCATGTCCCCTGCATCGGCAGGCGGACTCTCAACCACTGCGCCACCAGGGAAGCCCCTACAGTTTTTTTTCTAAATAAAAGATATTTGAAGTTATTTTGAGCTAACATTGTTCACTCTGGGTGTCACAGAGCTTTTGCAATTCAAGGTAAATAAGAACTATTTATTGCCCATAAAAAAAACCAGATTGTTTTTCCTTGTAATGTTCATTGTTCCTGAGCCCCTCTCATTCTTTTTGGAAGAAGGGGATAGTAAGGCCCAGTAGCAGTAAACAGCTTCCTCAGGCTCAGTAGCCTGAGGACAATTATAGAGAGAGCAAACTGGGGGCCTGTAGACATGTTTTGGTTGGCCTATATAGAATTTTTTAAAACTTAAAAAATTGTGTTGGTAGCATAACGGTTTGATTTCTTCACACAAAAATTTTTTAGCTTTTCTTGAAAAATCAGACAGTATGGCAATACTGGGCCCAAATTCCTTACAGGCAACTATTAGCTAAGCCAGCATGGCTCCTCCTGTCTTTAGGTGGGAGAACACCCTTTAGTGTCTCATCTTACCCATCACTCTGTATCATCTGGTTGGCTGCAGTTGTTGACATTATGTGTCTATAAGATTGTCAACAAAAAAATTAATCAATAGTCAATCGGAGAAAGAAATGGAAAAACTTATTTGTGCCAACCTGAGGATTATAACCCAGAGAGCTCTGAAAACTGTTCCAAAGAGATAAGGGGGGAGGTCAGTATATATGTGATATTGGCCAAGGGGTACATGCAATTCAAGCACACATCTTGTTTATAAGGTTACTGCTGTTTGCAGGAAATAGTACTTCTAAGTTAATGGTTTTAGTGCTTTTCTGAGTGTAGGAAGTTGCAAGAAACTGGGTTCATAAAATTTTCTCCTGAAGAGATCTAACTAGCTGAAGGCCAGTTCTCCCAGTTTTCCCAGAGCACAAAGTGCCTCATTCTGATCCTTGCCCTGAATTCCTTTCAGGGTGTCCTGTAGGTCAGTGACTGCAGGGGCTAATGTCTTGATTCTTGTAGAACTGGATAATGGGCCACGTTCTTTATTTTACAATCCCTTCCCTTTCAGTCTTAATTTTGACCAAGGTTTGGGAGGCATTTCATCACCAGTCTGTCCCACGGCACTAGGGATGCTTGTTCCAAGGTCAGGTGAGGATTTCGTTGATAGGCCACTTATTGGGCTATTACTGGACTAGCCCTGTTAACAGTAGCCAAAAGCCTCTGGGCCACCTGTGTTACTAGTCCGTTATGGTCCTGGAAATGGTCCCCTCTTATTGCTTCTTCCCATATCTAGAGTTACACTCTTATAATCATTGACCTTATATAACTATATATTTGATCAATTGTTTCAAGCTGCCTAGTCATCAGTATTTTTACTGGAGGCTCAGTCACACATTTGGTAATGCAAGAAAAAATGATCTTGTAAAACAGGCAGGGTACAAGTAATATAGCTAGTAACATTAATAAGGTCCTGAGTATTTAAGCTCAGAACTTCCATTAGGTGCGGCCCAGTATCTCCTCAGTTCCTCTGACCCAGTCTATTCTTCACCAATTGCTATCTTTAAGGAAAAATATGTACTGGCATTGTTCATAAAGTTTACCAAAGATATCTGCACATACAAGGCGAGTGGTGGGTTATCGTGACCCCTTACACAATTGAGAAAGGAATATTATCTTCTAAGGAGTTGCATGTCTAGCTCCAAAAGAAGAAAAATTGATCTTTATGGTTGAGCAGGTTTTTCTGCCTTTGGGGACGTCTGGTTGCTACATAACACAGATGCACAATACATAGTAGAGGGGAGGCAGGAGACCCAAACTGGCAGAAAAAATTTTATGTTTATGTTTTTCTTGTCTTGCCTTAAAATATGAATTTTTATTTCATTAAGATATTTGAGTTTACTGATTAAGGCATAGAGTCTTTATCTCTAGAATCTCCACCTGCCAGAATTATTCTCTCCATCCAGTGGAGCTCTGCTTACAGCCTGTTTTCTCATAGTGTCTATCTTCCACCCCACCACATCTCTTGTCCCTTTGATTTTACATGTTGTGAAGCTCAGATGGGGTCTGTTACACAGTTGCTTTTGTATTTTAATATTCTATAAGATGGCTCCTCAGATAGTTTTCTGGGATCTTGGGTACTAATTGTCTCTGTTGGCTAAGGATCTCTGTTCTGCTAAATCTGTCTTTGATAAATAGTAGCTCCTTTATCTTTATACCAGCTGTTCTCTCAGACACTGGCTGACATGTTTATAATCTGTCACTGGGTATGTATTGTAGTTCCCTATGTACAAACTAGGTTCATTATTTGTTTCCCTGGTCAGAATCAAAACATTGACTAGTCATTTCTATTTCCTCCAGGGCTTCCTGTACAAACGGCTTTATGTGGAATCCTCCAGAGTAAATTCCTCTATGCTGTATGTTTTCTGAGGCATATACCTTCAGGGGAAATTATTTGAAGTCTTTATGATTGTCTAGAGGAAGGAAGACAATCCCAGGTCCCTTTCCTTCTTGAATTTCTACTCTTGACTCAGATAACTTTATCCCTGCTGGTGGCTTCTCAATGAGAACAGTGTAGAACACATTACTTTTATCTCAGCAAACTGAAACTTCAGGTTTCTAAGAAACTTGGCAATAGTTTCAAAGTTTTCTACATTTGTACCATGTGCAAAAGGGCATATATAAAACAGGGAAAGACTTGTCCTTAAAACCCAAAGTAAATATTTACATTACACTGTAGTAACTACTTAAATTGAAGCAATCTCTGGGTAAAATTCGTTTGTATAACACCTTCAATCAAAACTTTCATTTATTCGTTTATTCTGTTTGACAGAGCAAACTGATCTCCATGTTATAGGTATAAGAACTCAATGCCATTTTTCCATAGTGGAGACTATATTCATATATTAGAATAGTTTTTATTTCTATTTTTAATTCATCTTTCTGATATCTGTAAGTTTTAGATTTGAAAAAACTCTATATTCAGGATGACAGAATGATGTTACTGAATAGTCAAATTGGGAATTACTGTCGGGATTATTATATGTCATAGGCTGTCAAATAGGACCCAAATCAATGGCGATAAAACATTAAATAAGTGCAAAAAATTTAAACCGGAAATTCTACTTCTAGAAGTTTATTCTATAAAATAATTTAGGATCTGTATAGAGTTTGCTAAAGAATTATTGCTAGAGCATTTTTTTTGTAATGGCAAAATATTGGAAATAAATGTTTGGAAATATATTAGCTAAATCAGTTATGTTATATCCATATAATCTACCCATTAAAAATTATGTTTTAACCCATTAGCTTAGAAATGTTACAGATATCAATTAATAGGGATCTGGTTGAATTTAAAATAGTCCATTCACACAGTGGAATAGTTTGTAGTCATAAAAAGGAATGAGGACACTCTGCATCAGCTGATATGGAGTGATCTCCAGGATGTATTGTTCAGTGAAAAAAGCAAGGTTCAGAAGAGTATATTTGATATGCAACCATTTGTGTATGTCTATGCAAATGTATTTAATAAATAAAACATTCCCAAAAGGGAACAGATATAAAAGCAAGCTTTCTCTGAAAATACCTTTTAAAAAAATGTTGGCTTTTGAAACTTATGAATTACTTACATTTTCAAAATTAAATTGAATTGAAAAGATACAGTAGAGTACCTACAAACTGAAAAACAAAATGAATGAACTTAACTATATATCAGGTTGATGATATGAACCGCGGCGAGAAAAAATTATTTCAAGTGACTTTAGAAACAACCTTTGGCTGCATATATTTAATATAATGTATTCTAAGAACAAATAGAATTGCAAACACATTTTCAAGGTTATTCAGTCCTCTGGTTGTTAGTAATAAAATTGGTATTATTTTAAAACTCTTTTACATCTATTGTAGAACAATTTAAATACGTAGTTATTTTAACATGGTCAGTAACTGCAATTTTCAATGTCATAGAAATCTCTATGACAGATGAACTCACTTCCACAGCAGCCTCCTTTCTTTATAACATCTGAATCTCACTCAAGCAGCTTCCCTTTTTCCTGTGTAAACATATTTGATCTGCAAAGTTGACCTTGTTTCCCAAATTGCCGCCTCTCGGTTTTCTCCTTCTCTGTTTTCTGTGCACAAGCTGTAGCTTTCTCTGCCCTGTAAATGTGGCTGCTCCCTGCCCAGTCCCACCTCAAGCACAGTTCTCTGAGCTGTAGGCCCTCCCTTCCTCTCCTGGTCTTTCTAAAGCCAGCGCTCTTCCTATTACCATGGGTCTCTGGGTATGGTGCATGTTATGCAACTATTTTAAAATAAATGAATCAAGGAATGTAATGATGTATAAGTGGGATTTTTAAAATATTACAACATTTGAGATCCAATGTTAAAATCATTGGTTAAGCCTGTTCTAGTGCTATCAATTGCCTTTCCTTTAAAAAACCCAGAAAAATATAGTAGAATTTTAAAATAGACAAACTACAGAATAATCCTTTTCAAGAGAGGCCTAATGTTTCAGAAATAAGTTCATTCAATATGTTTAAATTGGAACTTGACCAAATGTTGTTTAGTGTAGTAGAAATTGAGGGGAAGAGCCATACACAGAGTTAAATATCCAAGCTAGAATGGATTAATGGGCAAAGAATATCAAAGGCTGGTGAGTTAACAAATACATTGCCAGACACTTATTATATTCAAAAATCAGTGTTATGTGCTATTTTGAGGCTAGTACCAAAAAACTAAAGGTTGTATTTCTTGTTTTGGGAGGAATCAATTTACTGGAAAATAGAGAAGGATATGTATACATGTTAGGGTGCCCTATATATGCTCAGCCACACACATGCAAACATATACTTTCTGGGAGGATGCAGGAGAAATAATTAAAAGTGGTTAAAACTCAGACGAAGTACTGAAAATGGGGTGAACTGAGTCAAATTAATGGCCTTTTATATTATTCAAAATGTTAATATGTGTATGTTTCATTCTTCTAATAAGAAAACAGTGTATTAAAACCAGTGCCTAACATAAAGCTAAGCATGTAAGAGGTACCTAATGAATTTTCGATATCTTGCTATACATGTGAAGTAACTTTTAAAATGTTAAATAGAATAAAGATAAGCTCAAATTCAAAGTGTACAAAATAAGAATAGAGTGAACAATGAGTAGGAGAAGCTGATTAAATGGGAAGAGTTGCTTTAGTTGCAGGATCATGGTGATCTTTGTTGTTTTGGTGAGGAGGGTATTGCACATAAACAAATTTGTAAACCCATTTTGTAAATGCTTCCCTAGGGGCTTTGGTGTGCTTGTCAGCAAGAGGTGGATCCCGCGGAGAACTCCAGAGAAGAAAGCTAAACAGCAATTCACTTTAATCTTGTGCTTTGCATTCAGATGAATATGCAAATAGGTTCAGTGAAGTGAACCTGGTTACAATATCACTTTGAAACTCAAGCTAAATTATTTTAAGTGGGCAGAATACAGACCAGCTCATGAGTTTAATTTATCTCGTTTTTGAATCATGTGGTTTTGCCTTCATTTTGAAATGCTCCTGATTAGTTCATTCGAAGGACATGCATAAGGGCTAAAAATATTTGCTTCCTTACGCATATTTCTTATGATATGTACATATCTATCTTTTATGTACATTTTATACAAATTTAAATCTAAATATGTATGATACTGAACAGTAAGAAATATGTTTGTGTGTATGTATATGCATATGTGTGTGTATTTATGTTTGTCTCTCCCTCTGCTGGTTTTCATAGAGGAGAGTAACATTACTCAATCTTTGGATCTAACATGGGAATCTCGTTTACTTATCTATACCTTTATTCATTCTTTTACCCTTTCTTCTGTGTATGAGGTACCAAGGGGTTTATGAAAAATAAGAAGAAAGAAAAACATAAAAAGTTACAAAAGTACCAGGCTGGTGGCCCCATAGCTGTTTCTCAAGTCAACCGTAGCTGCCATCTACTAAATTATAGCGATGTAGGTCTGGGAAAGACAGTGAATTGATTGGTGAGTTGTGATTCACATCAAAGTCCAGGATCCTTCTACGTACTTTCCCAGAGTTCGCTTCTGTAATCGTACGGTGAGTTCTAATCCTTCAGAATAAAATCAGTGAATTTGTAAAGAGAAAGACGAGAGAAGAAAGACAGTGTCCCTTTTGCAAAAAAAGAAAAAAAGCAACTTAATTGAAACCCCAGGGACAGTCTCTTCTCTATGACTCCATAGCCTATTTGAGCCTTAATTTTCTAATACACAAAATGATGAGTATACACAAGAATATTTCAGGAGATTGCTGTGAGGATTGATGGACTGATGGGGAGGTGGGAGGTGAGAGATGGAAAATACCACCATATCACAAAGTATGTTCCTCAAAACATGCTTGTCACTCAGAGCGCAGTCCCTATTTCAGCAGCAGGAGCTTGTTAAAAATGCAGAAACTTGGGTTCCCTTGCAAACCGGGTAACTCAGAATCTGCATTTTAACAAAATCTTTCAGATGTTTCATATGCCTATAAAAGTTAGAGAAGCACCAGGTTATAAACAGCTCTATCTGGGAAAGAGGCTTTTTTGGGGAAGTTGACCAGCCAAAGTTCAGTAAGAAGAGGCATGCTGTCCCGTATCACAGAGATGCCTTTGGGAGTCTGGGAGAAGCTACACAATTTTGGATTGGCTTGTGTTGGCGGGGTTGGGGGGGTACCCAGCCTCTTTAGCTACCAGCATATAATGCAAATATGAGAAACAGTTTTCATTCAGGGAATAAAGGATCAGGTCTTGGGCGACAGCTTCAGGGAGTCGTCTGAGAACCAGCTGCTAGTGCCTGGTGACTTTCTGAGAAATTGACTTCAGGCTATTGGAGGATATGGTGCCCTGGTATTGTGCTAGGTACACAATAGCTAGACACAACCAGCTCATACTGGGAATGGGAAATCTCCTTTCTCCATTATTATGAGTGTCCAGAGGCCTTCTCCGGCTAATCCTGTTTGTTTCTCTCCATACTCTAAATGATATAATGTGTAAACAGGTCCATGTGTGTTACACTGTAAAAGTGTGCTATCTGTAGTATAGTGCCTGCCACATGGTAAACTTCAATAAATAATCACTATTGTTTTTATGTATCTTGACATACAATCACATTTTAGCAATCATTATTGACTTATAGTTTATCTAGACTGAACCAAAACACCTTGCCGTAGACTGAAACATCCTTCCCTCCTGTTCCCCAAATTCATATGTTTAAGTCCTAATCCCCAAAGTGATTATATTTGTGAGGAGGTGATATAGGTTAAGTGAGATCATAAGGGTGGGGCCCTAATCTGATAGGGCTGGTGGCTCTTATAAGAAGAGGAAGAGACACCAGAACCCTCTCCCCTTCTCTCCCCCTCCCCCTCCCTCTTTCCCTCCCTCTCCCCCTTCACCTCCTCTTTCCCCTCCCCCTCCCTCTCTCTGTCTCTGTCTCTTTCCCTCTCTCTCCTTGCACACACCAAGAAAACACTATGTGAGCACACAGAGAGAAGGCAGCCACCTACAAGCCAGGAAGAGAGCTCTCACCAAAAACTGGCCATGCTAGCATCCTGATCTGGGACCTCTAGCCTCTAGAACTATAAGACAATATATTTCTGTTGTTTAAGCCACACCGGCTATGGTATTTTGGTATGGCAGCCCGAGCAGACCGATATGCACCTAAATTTTCTCAACTTTAATTATTCATGTTTAGTCCTCTCTCTCTCATCCCATATATATATGTTGGGGTTTTTTACCTAATTTCAGAACTTGATCTTTTTTCCCATTAAGTTTGTCCATTGAGATCAATACAATTCCAATCAAAGCAGTTTGTCCTTCTATAATAAATCATCTGGCACAAGACTTTTGTTCCTACTGCTACAACCCATTGAGTTTGCCGCGCACAAGCCCAACTTTTTTTTTTTTTCCCCTCTTGACTCCCTTAGCCCTTCCTTGCTTCTGTTTGGGCTCTGTGCTCTTTGGTTGATCAGGAGATTCCTGTTGTCAAAAGACAACAGGAGAGTCATGAGGGTCGTTGAAAGAGTAGTAGACATAGCAATGGCTCTCAACCTTTATTGCACATTCACTGCTGTCTGGTTCCCACCCAGAGAAATTCTGGTTTAGTTTGACACGAGTGCTGTCTGAGCACTGCAAGTTTTCACAGCTTCCCAGGAGAGTCTAATTAGAAGCCCACATTGAGAACCACTGAGCTGGATACAGGATAACCTGTGTACAGTATACCAAGAATGAATCATGACCCAAAGGGATGTGAGGTGAAATTTAATACCTAAATTCTACTCTTTACTAATATTCTCTTTAGTTTTGAATTAAGAAGCTCTGATATAAGGGAAAACAGGGAGTAAAATACCAATCAAAAAAGATAAATGGCCAAATGCCCACTATCTGAACTAAATGTTTTGCTTTGCCTTTAGAAGATGTTGGAAAATCCTTTCAGTAAGTTAGGTATGGAAATCTAAATAAAGTCTCCTTTGAGTAGTTGTCATGACTCTGACATATCTAAAAATAGCTGGTCTGAAGATCACCAGTCTACTTACCCAGCCAGCGTTAGGGTCAAGATCTATATAGCTTGCTTTGCTAATCCAAATAAGAGCATAAATGTAGGATTGGAGAGAGGATGCTGTCTGGGCCTGGGCAAGGGGAGCATGAAGACAGACCAAGAGAGGGCAAGAGAGCCCAATGTTAATGGGCCTAGTAAGTCAAAGAGAGAGAACGTACAAGTCTCTAAGCCTTTTAAGATATAGTATCCCGGCGCTCTCTCTCTCTCTCTCTCTCTCTCTCTCTCTGTATATATAAAGACTGAATTATGGTCTCAGATTCTGCCCATCAGATGAAGAACTCTTCCTATCTAGGAGAAAAGCTCAACGAGACTGGACAGAAAGTGTTCCTTTATAGGGAAGTGAGGGGAGGGATGAACATTCCTACCCTCTTAAAAACACCAGCAATGGTGGTAACCTGTATCAGAAATACGACTAAGTATAAATAATTTGCTTCACTTCGTGCCACCCTAATGAGTTTTCAGAAAAAGATGCATTAAACAAATCATTATTATTTATTACAGAAAGGAAGTGAGGTAGCTTATAGAAGAAAGAAAGAATTTTGTGGTATCTCACAGATGCTGGGAAAAAGATGAAGAGCTCTGCTTTGAGATGAATGGAAACTTGGAATACTTTACGGGTTTCTGCAGTAGAAGTTTGGGGACCTCTCTTCTGGAGTGTGAACATTACAGTGATTCCACTCCCACCATAATCCATCACAGCCCAGAGACTGGGACATCTCTCAGAGCCCAGCCGAGATTTCTGAAGGTGAGCACTTAATTGGTCCAGCTTCATTGAGATGCCAACTGCTGGCCAGTCAGTTACAGCCACATCACAGCACTATGATGCTGACATCATCACAGGGGTAAAAAACAAAAAAGATACTCTCAGGGGAATGTCCCAAATAAAGGAGGATCGTTCTGAGCAAACAGACCCTAAAGTGCATATACTACAGACAGCTTTTAGTCTGGTTTTTTTTGGTCAGTAATAACAAGGGTAGTTGTTTTTGTTTCCCCAGGATGTAAAGATTTTAGTGAAATGGGGATTATCTCTATCAAGAAACTTTTTCATCATAAGGTTTCAACATCATGACCTACTTAATGGTATTGATCCCTTTATTACTTAACAGTGGGGATGAGGATGAACAGTTGGAGAGGGAATAAAATGCCTGTGGGGAGAACCTTTCAACGAACAGGTGGTTAAGCTTCCCTATGAAATGAGGTAGAGTAAACAAGGGGTTGTACACAAAGCCCGCTAACTCCTTCAGGGAGACCTCCCTACTGTACATTACTCTATTGACAATGATGACAATAGAAAAAAAAATCAATGCTCCATGATAAACATTTTGTGTAAGGAAACTCCTTTGGGGTAAAGATTTCTTTTTATTATTATTATTTTAAAGATTTACTTCTTTAAGAGCACTTTTAGGTTTATAGCAAAATTCAGAGGGAGGTACAGAGGTTTCCTATATACCCCCAGCCCCCTCACATGCACAGCTTCCCCTATTATCAACTATCAACTATCAACTATCCCCCATCAGAGTGGTGCATTTGGTGCAACTGGCGAACCTACCTTGACACATCATAATCACCCAAGGTCCATGCTTTACATTAAGGTTCACTCTTGGTGTTGTACATTCTCTGGGTTTGGACAAATGTATAAGGACATGTAACCACCATTATAATATCATACAGAGTCCTTTTTATCTTATTTATTTACTTTTTTATTGAAGTATAGTTGACTTACAGTATCATATTAGTTTCAGGTGTACAGCATAGTGATTAGATATTTTTATGTGTTGTGTACCATACACATTATTATTGATTATATTCCCTGTGCTGTACATTATATCCCTGTGACTTATTTATTTTATAGTAGTAGTGTGAACCTCTTAACTTCCTTCATCTACTTTGCCCAAGCCCCTTCCCTCTGATAACCATCAGTTTGTTCTCTATATCTGTTAATCTGTTTCTGTGTTGCTAGGTTTGTTCATTTGTTTTGTTTTTTTGGATTCTCAATACTGTATATTTTCACTCAAACAGTGTTCTTTTTAAAAGGCATACATGCTGTATAGCACAGGGAACTCTATTCAGTGCTCTGAGGTGACCTAAATGGGAAGGAAATCCAAAAAAGAGGGGATATATGTATACATAGAGCTGATTCACTTAGCTGTACAGTAGAAACTAACACAATATCGTAAAACAACTATACCCCAATTAAAAAAATAAATAAAACCCATACATGACTTAAATTTTCATCTAAGAGAAGGAGCATAACTTCCTTTGGTTTCTAGGACCCAGAATACTTGACAAGGAGGAAAGTCTTTGGAAAACAGAGGAGGACTACGAAGGCAAACTAGACCAAAGGAGCAATTCCTCAGAGCCTCATATACACAATTCTGGTAGGAGCGCCATCAAAGTTCCTTTTGGGGGATGGATAAGCAAAATTCAAAAGTTCATTTCGATATCTTTAGAGAGAAATCATATTTTCTACACTTCTAAGAGGTTAACTGAATTTTTTACAATCATCTCTTCGTTCTATCTTTTTTCTTTAACTTGTAGTTAGATTGGTTGGGAGGGTGCTGTGCAGCTGCTGTTTTGATTGCTGGGAGCTGAACTCAGATGGGCCATCAGGAGGGAAGCTCAGATGTTTGGGGAGGGAGAGCAAATGGAGAAGGAGCACACGGTTTTAGGGCTCCTGTTGCTTTATGGTTCTCGGTGTGGGTGAGGTTGTGTGCCGAGTAGATTAGTTGGTTAATGCTGTGAGGGTTCAGGGTTAAAGTAGATGCATTGGTAGTTACATAATTAGTTTCCAGTCCACAGATTATGCAGAGCAGAAAAAATAATGTGGATTGAGCAGTGCAAGTCCACTGCTACAAGTAATTTCATTTTTTATTCATTACGGAGTTGCTCTAGATCCATAATTAAAGGTATTCAATAAAGGGAAATATAAATGCGTTCTCTCTTTTGCTCTGTTTTGCTTCTTGTGGTCCAGGGCACTAATTAGAAAACCTATTATAAAAGTTAAAGAGTTTGATGAGATGATTTACAATAATTCTGAACCTGAATGATAATAACTCAGACTTGTGAGGTTTTACACATACTTGTAAGAAGTCTGGGACTGACTTTATGGAGAGATTTGGAAACGCTAACCAGGCTAGCAGTTTTGGGGGTCTGTCCATAGAGTCCTGAGTTTTTTGATCATGTATAAATTGGGACCATTTTAACCCTTCTCTCAGAATCCCATTGATTACAAGGTTCACTATTCACATAAATAAATTTATACTTAAATTGTAGTAAGTACCGTGAAGGAAAGTTCAGGGTGTTGTGAGAAAGTAGAGAAGGGGCCTTGATTTGTCTGGTAGGGGATTCAGGAAGACAATCCGGTGTCTCTGGGAAGCTAGAGCTTTCCCGTGGCTCAGAGTGCAGGAGTTCTGTAGTCCTAGGGTTTCTCGGAGGTTTAAGTTGGCATCAGAACCTACACGTGAAGACAGAGGGCACTTGGAGGGGCTGGGCTGAACACTAATTCCTCCCTATCCTTCCCACGTGTACTTTGCTTCAGCCATCTGTTTCAGACCCTCAAGTCTGCCCCAGTTAAACCCCACCTTCCCATCCTCAATGTCACTGCACTGCTCCTGACATTCCCTCCTCATCCATTTTCCTTGCTAATCTTGAACATGGCTTTTCTCTCTGATTCTGTAGTATTACTATAGAGGCAGACCTGGAAAGATCAATTACTTTGCTTGGTTATAGTGGAATGTTAATCAGTTATTTTCAAACAGAAAAATGTTATATTATATAATTACTGACTATTCTTTTAATTTTAAAAGTTCTTAATCTCAAAAACGTGTGATGGAGAGCAGGAGGAAGGGTAGGTGCTGTGTGTGGACTGTGATGATACATAAACACATCTGGGGAAACAGGAGGAATGCTTTGCAAGTACAGTCTGCTACTGTCTTGTATGTAACAAGGTGTGTGTGCTTCCTGGAGAGTACTGGGGACAGAGGAGGGGAGGTTTATACCTGGTTAGGTAGTTAAAATGACAAACATCTATGTCAATTTCCACCATTTTCCCACTTCACACAGAATTACCCATTACTTTGAATTGGTTTGAGATAATGCTTTTAACTTAATAATGTTGGTGATATATTGTTAACATAGAACAATAAAAAGAAGAAAAACAATGATGGATAATCTCACCATCCATAGATAGTCATTCATACATTTCAGATGCTTTTTCTGTAGAGAAGTAACTTGTAGAGAAGCTCTTTGGGAAGGAATTTCATCTTCAATTGGACTAACGTTAAAATGTCATATTTTTACCATACTTTTACTTTATATATTCTTATTTAAAGTGGGCTTCCTATAGGCGGCAATTTTTAATTAAATTATTGGATTTTGTTAACTATTGTAAGTTTTGTTTTTATTTAAGTCCAGGAACTTGGCAGATCTCTTACTAACTCTTCAGTTGAATTCAGATAATTCTTAAGTAAATTATTCAAGTTTCATTTAAGATTTTTTACTTGATAACGCAGTTGTGAGTTCAGAGAAGATGCTGAATAAGTGTGAGAGGAGATTGACAAAGAGGAGAAATATGAAAAAAGCTCTCAAAAAATTCAAATATATGCTGATTCACCTAGTATTCAGAGATGTACTTTCTTAATATTGATTTAGGCTTTCAAGGGACTAAATATTTTTTTTAACTTTACTTATAATAAAAATAGTTTATATTTTAAAAAGCACATGTGGATGTATCACTTCGTTTAATTAACACAACAGCGCAACATGGAAGGTAAAACTCACGTAATTGATGGAAGCACTGGGACTTTCAGAGATTAACTCCCAAATTTACATAGTTACATGATGGCCAGCCTAGGACTCAGACTTGGGACTCTTTAACTCCAAGTCTTGAGTGCTCTTTATGCTGTATCACAGATAAGTATCAGACCATGAAAGACATAAATCATTTGAAACGGTGCCCTGTCACACAAAAATCCCAAGTGGTTGAAGACCTGATTCTCCTTCCCAGTAAAAGAAACTTGCAATCAGAGTGGTTCTCCACTAGAGGGCACAACTCTGAATTCACCGTTCTGCGGTAGAGCCGAAGGAGATAAAACGTAAACGGTCATCCAACGCTAAGCTCTCTTTCATCAGCTATACAGCACCTGGTTGAAACTCTAAAGCCGTAGGCAGAAAATGCAATGAAAAACACTTTTAATTCCAAGTGGAAAAAATTAAAGTTTTGCTTTTCTCTGCTTGGCAATGCTTTCCCCGTGATGTATGTTGTACATTGTGGCACCAGTTAGAACATGCTGTTTCAGTCTTAAGCAAAGCCTTTCCTTGTCTCTGACGTTTGTTGAATTGGCAAGAAGAAGGAAAATACCAGTTCTGTTTTTTAACCACATTATTTCTCTTGACCTTACAGACTAGAGGCAAATTAATATCCCTTGAATAAGTCAGTGGTTCCCATTTACTAGATTTGATGTGAGTTAAAGCAGGAAACAACAATGGCACAGAAAATCAAACCTGGAAAGGACAAATTCCTCACTTTATAGATAATAAAACTGAATCTCAGAGTGGGAAATGACATGCCCTTAATTACCCAGCTAACCTGAACCAGAGGCTGACCTGCAAGCCAGGTCTTATGTTTGCAGGGTCCCACCCTATTCATGAACCTGTGCATAAGTGTTTTGGTGACACTGGTCACAAAATCTTTGGTGCCCTGACTCTGTCAGAATATGTCCTCCTCCTCTTCCCCTTCTCATTTGCTTTCCCACCCGGGAAACTCCCTCTCTGGCTTTTCCTTGCTGAAATTAAATTTCTTTGTGGTAAAAGAGCCTGGACAAGAAGAAGGGTAGAAACTTCCTTTTCACTTTATATTCCTGTATGCTGTTTTGACTTTTGTGTGTGTGCTTTTAATGCTTAAAAAAAAAAAAAAAAAAAAAAGAGCCTGGAAGCCGAGGAAGGATTTCAGGAAGTAACTTAGCCTTAGCTTCCTGAAACAAAAAGAGGTATGGTATTTTGTTATAGCAGCAGAGGCCTGCACAACATAGTGAATCAAAAAGATCCAAAAAGATTACACTTCCAAGAAAAGAACAGTATACATATATACATACATATATGCGTATGTATCGGCTGAACAGCCGCTGGGCTCCTTATGTGACTTGCCTTAAATTCCTCGTCCCTTGGGGAACCAGGCAAGTGTTGTGCAACCTCCTTTCTCCCCTCTGCTTGCCATGCTGTGTTGTCTCTGAACATTTATATTCCACCTCCATCTTTTATTTGTGGTAATTTTATACGTGACAGCTACTAACAAACTAAGGAAAAATGATAGAGGGTCCTATTTAAATGACAAATGCGAGGCTGTTAGTACAAGCAAGTTCCCTGTAAGTAATATAGCATTCTCAGCTAAAAATTTAAAGTAGGAGATATTCAATAATAAGCATTTTTAAAGCATAAGAAACTTGGACTTCATCTCCTCTTGGATTCCTCATGAGCACAGCTTGGAGATTCATTCAGTTACATTTCTGAACTCATGTACCAGACCTTCCCGGCACCCCGCACCATATATAAGAGATGGCAAGAGGATTTCTCTGATTTTCCCACAGTGCAGAAATTTGCAGCAAATTTGAGGTAATTTGTTAATACACTCATTCAACATGGATGTATTACATAGCTCCCAAAGGACAACACCTTGCTAGGTTTTGTGGCTGGAGATACACAGATGGTTAATAATACAGTCTTGTCCTCCATCATCTTGCATTGAGGGGAGGGTGGTTTTCTGGGAAACTGACATGCAAACAAATATGCCCATGGTGTGTTGTATGCTGTAAGTTAGGAGTACATGTAAAGTACTAGGGGACTAGAGTGAGAGAAAACCTAACACTGCATACGGCAAGTGAAGCAGACTTCCTGGAGGGGATAAGCCTAGCACTGGCAGAGACTCCAGTGTGAAGGAGGCAGGCGATGTCATTCAGGAATAGAGGCAGCATAGGCAAGGGTACTGGGCTTCTTTAAGTGTGGCATTTGCAGCCACGTGGAGTCGCTGAGGTGCAGGGTTCTGATGGGCCATGGTTCCTTAATGGGGAATTTTTGGAACCACTGAGGCACTTCAGGAAGCTGACCAGGCAGGCAAACAAAAATTCACTTTATCGTTTCCTTGGTCACATTCCCTTTGTAAGTTATCTATTAGCCTCTTTTAATTAAGATGTTGCTATTATTATATTATTTTACTTTATTTTAATTATAAATAAGTATATAGCGGCAGGGGATCAGTTGATCTGGTCAGGTAATCTATCACTGTTATATCCATGCTATGACATCCAGAGCAATTTCCAGTTGACAGAAAATCAACCTTAATATTATGCTGGATGTCTGCCTTATGTAACATCAGGACTGGTTGAAGGTAGAAATGTGAAAGAAAAGAAAGCCCCGCAAAACTTAAATGTCCCTTGAATGTGCTTGGCATCATCAGTTGTGATGGAACACTAAAACTAAAATGCTCCTCATGTGATAAAGATCTTGACCACAGAAGTATGAGGTCAAGAAAACACAGAACACTCTTTGTATCAGTCAATTCTAAAGGCATGTCTGTGTTGAAGCTCCCTAAAGGTTATTTCCTGTCCAAGAAGAGGAAGACACACACTTTTGGAAAACCTTTGGTGAAATACCATGACCTTAATCTCAGTTTGTGACTTTCAACCCAGGAAGTAGAAGTGTATTTGGATGCCTGTTAAATAGACGTCTGCTTACCGGTTTTCTGTTTTGTTTCGTTTGTTTTCTGTTTACTAAGGGTAGTTTACCACATGCTGGAGAGTTTTTGATGACACAACAGCACTAACACGAGAGCTGTTTCTTGACATAATCGTATTGATCGAAGAGGAAGTAACTTTTTCTATGGGGGTTGATGCTATTTAATGTCTATATGCCATTTGAGGAACCTCCGAGAGCATGCATTGTGCTCTTTGGGAAGCATTGGGCCTGCTTACATGCTTGCATTTTACACCAGTCCAATCTGGGAATCTTACAGATTCCAAATATCTATGCAGCATCTTTGTCTTAGAGCTGCCCCAAAATGCATGCCATAGGATAATTTTATAATGAGGTATTTTTGTTTTTTAGAAAAATGTGTGTAAGGATGTTTAACACGATTTTTTTAAAAACATCTTTATTGGAGTATAATTGCTTTACATTGTTGTGTTAGTTTCTGCTGTATAACAAAGTGACTCAGCTATACGTATACTTTTATGAGGTCTCTTTCAGATGTCAGTATCAGATTAATCTTTTCATAAAGAGTTGTGAAATGCCTTATGCTGATTCTTGTTCAGCTCTATCTATCTATCTGTCTATCTATCAGTAAATCATACAGTTTGTTATCTGGTATGTGAATTGACTTGCAAGATTTCCATTGTCTTTCTATATGCTTTTGGGAGCCACTCACCCTTCCTTCCACCTCCTACTCATTGTATTCCTTGCCTTGACACTTAAGGCTAGACCTATGAGTCTTTAAAAAGTTTTAGCTGGTTTCTTATTTCTTTGTTTAAAATATGACATTGGGGGCTTCCCTGGTGGGGCAGTGGTTGAGAGTCCGCCTGCCAATGCAGGGGACACGGGTTCATGCCCCGGCCCGGGAGGATCCCACATGCCGCGGAGCGGCTGGGCCCGTGAGCCATGGCCGGCTGAGCCTGCGCGTCCGGAGCCTGTGCTCCGCAACGGGAGAGGCCACAGCAGTGAGAGACCCGCGTACCGCAAAAAAACAAAAAACAAACAAACAAAAAACACATCGTATAGATGTTTGCTTCTAGACAGATTTAAAATATTAGACATTTAATGTAGTCAAAGCACGTTAAAAACTATAGTCTTATACCATTGCAAAGTGGATTTATTAATGCTTTTCCAACAAGAAAAAAAAAACAAGTATAAATATGACTGTTTAATTAAATCTTTAAATACCTCTAAATGACTTCCCCTTATTTCACTATTTGCACCCTCATATTCCTGTCACTACTGATAATTTTTGTAGTAAAACTATGAAATTAGGTGTTTGACATTAGAAGACGTAACATTTAAATAATTAAAATAATAGAATTCACAAAATAAATTTAATAAGAGTTTTAAGTCATTATAAAAGGTTTAGGGCTTCCCTGGTGGCGCAGTGGTTGGGAGTCCGCCTGCCGATACAGGGGACATGGGTTCGTGCCCCGGTCCGGGAAGATCCCACATGCCGCGGAGCGGCTGGGCCCGTGAGCCATGGCTGTTAAGCCTGCGCATCCGGAGCCTGTGCTCCGCAACGGGAGAGGCCACAACAGTGAGAGGCCCGCATAACGGGAAAAAAAAAAAAAAAAAAAAAAGGTTTATATTACATAGTGCATCCTGATTTTGTCTCT
The DNA here is from genome assembly GCF_011762595.2 of Tursiops truncatus. Classification (NCBI taxonomy): domain Eukaryota; kingdom Metazoa; phylum Chordata; class Mammalia; order Artiodactyla; family Delphinidae; genus Tursiops; species Tursiops truncatus. The sequence goes on from NC_047042.1 coordinate 88,741,301, forward strand.
TCTCAGGGGCCAACAATTGGTTATTGCCCTGTAAATGACTGTGACTACACATTTTTCAGGATGGAAGCAGCTTACAGTTGCCAACTGGTTCATTTTGGGAGTGGACATCATGTTATATTTTGACTGTTGTTATTCTAGTTTATGTGCACTGTACAAAATTGTAGGTAGATGTGAAATGCATTGAAAAATTAATGAAAAAAGCTTAAGTGGCTGGATACTTGCCCATACTTTGTATCATGGAAGCATAATGCACACTTTATATTTTTCAGTGGGGCCTTGCAAAAATGAAAGCATTTATTTATTTATTTATTTATTTGCATATATGCAAGACAACATTGCTTGAGAAAAAAAATCTCTCTCTGTCTTTCTCTTTCTCTCCCATGGTGGAATGTTTTGTAAGCCGGTGAAATGGTTGGTTTGTAGAGACTTTTGCCAGCAAATTGATCCATTGTTTATAAAAGTTGGAAAAATAACATATGTCCATGGCAGATACATTCAGGCTTTATTTATATAGCACGCCTAAATCAACTGTTCTGTCATGAATTTTTGTTTCAGCTATCATGATAGACAGTGGGCAAATAATGAAGCAGATAACTGGCCAGTTTATCTGAATCTGCTTTTACAGTGACAGGAATAATTCTCTCAGATATGTCATGATGTAGCTTTTTCAGTAACCTCCAAGAACAAAACAAGTCCTCCATATTTCAGTCCAAGTGATGTTGCAAGAATCAGTGATTACTTCAGTTATGAAAATGAATTGACTATGACTCAGGGATGTCACTCTTTGCCTATCATTTTAGCATAATTCAGCTGTCCCTCCATGGACTGTCATGAAATCAAAGAGAAGACAAATAAAATTAAGTGTAGAAGATTTGGAAAATGATCCTAGACAGGTTCAGTTACTTTGGATCATGCTGATAGCACTTGGCCCCCTACTGGACACACAGGGTAGTGATTTTGATTTGCTCCTCCAAGAATTTGAGGAATTTTAGAGAATGCTAAGATGTCTATCCATTTTGAATGATGAAATCCAAGTGAATGCTAAGGAAGTGCAGTAGAGTGAAGAAGTCTCTGCAAGGTTGTCTTGTTCATGCCCGTGAGTCAGGGCTTCTGGCATTTCAGAGCTCTCCAGCCAAACTCATCCGTAAGGAGCCCTTTTTGTTGCTGAAGAAGGGCATTTTTGTCCAAGTGGGCTACCAACTGATCTAGAATAATTGAGTTACCATTCCCCTATTGAATATGCAATGAAAAACTGATAACCTAAGGATATTTTTCCTTTCCTCCCTTTTAATTTCTAACAGTGCTCTCCTGAGACAGATATTGATTTGAAAAAGATGAAGGTATCTCAAATGAGGGTGCTTGGCAGTATCTTCAATAATTCAATTTAAAGTAATATAGAAGCACTTATATAGACACTGTGTCTCTCCAAAGGGAGGAGCACAAAAAAAGTAAATAGTATAGTAAAAAATAATACGCCTACCAGTTTAACTGAGACTCCTACCCAGTTCCCTGGTTAAACTACCATTCTAGGCTGTGCTCTGACTTCTCATAAGTTAATTTCCACATCCATATCCAGGGGAAGGAATGCCCAAACTGATTTTATTTTTAAACTAATGGTGGGTAGCGGTGGGCACGGGAAGGAGGAGTAAAAGAAGAGGTGTAGGCAAGTTCACTGATAGAATTTTCTGAGCAGGCATGGAATGTCTGTTCATACAGCTAACTCCAGGGGATTTTCTCAAAGGAGGTAAAGAAGTTATGTTCCTCCTCTCAACTCAGCGTGCTCACTGTCCCTAGGAGGCAGATTCTCCCAAATATTTCTCTAGGAAGGGCAATGCCTTAGCAGAAGGTGGGAAGAAGGGGAGCTTGCTTTTGAACGGTTGGAGCCCCACTTCTGTCTTGCAGCTGCAGGACTATCAGCCACTCCTCCCACCTGAGAGGGAGCTTACTCAAATGCTGGCTTCTCCAAGGGTGGGATTCTCTGCTCCCTCCCGCCTGCCCTGCAGTTGGGATGGCTTCCTGTGGGTTGAGGTTGAACCTCTGACAGATTCTTGTGGACCCCCTGGAAACTGAGGTGAATTCAAGCCCCCACCCTCTCCCTGCTGGCCACCCTCATTGCCCAGGCTGATGTCTTCCTTCGTAATACACTTATAAATTGTATCTTGGCCTGAGTCTGGGGGAGTATAAAGTACACTTTTATCGTTAGAGTCATAATGTCACCACAGGGCAGTTTAGCAACCCTCCCTTTCCTAGTGCTGTCCTACTCCCTGGAACAGCACATTCACTTATCCTATGGCTCTAGGTCTCCCAGTCCCTAAGGGTTCTGGCAGCGGCAGAGGCCAGCGTGCCCAGTTAAACTCATGCATATAGTCTCAGTACCCATTATAATTCTCTATGAAACAGAATTCTCTCTTCAATAGGATGTAAGTCCTCATGGCTCTCTCAACAACTTCTAATCACTCTTAGGCACAAATGTCTCTTGGAGCATATAGTCATGGCTTTGCATGTCTGTTTTTCTGGAGTCTTCTTTTACAACAACGCTCCCCCATTTTTTTCCTAAAGAAACTCAGGAAAAAAAAGTTTTCACCAGCCTTACACTCCCACCAGTAAGTAGTTCAATAGATGGCTGCATAGACACAACAGGATATAGGTTTATGCGTAATTCCTAGCATCCTAGTTGTAACGCCACCTCTAATTCCACCACTTATGGTTGAGTAGTTGGTAATCTGTGTTCTAGAGCAATTAGTATGACTGTGAATCACCTGGGGGAGCTTGTTAAATTGCAGGTTGTGATTCAGTAAGTTTAAGATTTCATCTTTCAAGCAAGCTCCCAGGTGATGCCAAGGCTGATGGTCCCTGGACCACACTCTGAGTAGCAAGAGTCTAGAGGGTGATAAAGTCATACACCTAATCTGGTCTCTCTGGCTTTTAGGATATATTCATGCCTTGACATTTCCATCTCTATATATTCAGTGTTTCGGAATCTTCAAAATTGTCATTCATTTTTTCACTCACCCCTGTATCCTGCCAGGCAGCCCTTATAATAGAAACCTTATTATCATCACTATCCTTAGTCACCATCCAGAAGACTAGACCCACACAAGCTATCTGATCATGAACTTTTATCTCCATTTTATTATCTGCTTTTTCTTCCCTTATTTTTTCATTTAGTCAAGACCTTTCACCTTGTGTTTTCTATAAGCATTATTATTGAAGAACTGATCCAGTAACTGGCGTGTAGTAGAGGCTCAATAAATCTTTATATGAATGAAACATCTTCCCTGGATGGCCCTTCTGACTAGGTCTCCTCAGGGAACAGGGCCTCCATAGTTGCCCTGTCCTCAGAGGCCACTCAGCACAGAGCAGCAGGGTCTAGAGTGGTGTGGACATTCTTCCAGTTCCCTGCTGCTCCTTCCTGACTTTCCTTTTCCATCCTCATGCCAAAGGCCTTAGTCATTTAAGATTCATGCCACCCCAATACTGCCCTATGGCCTTTCTTATTGTCTATCACTTTCTGCATTGTTTATTAAAGTCATAATATGATTCACTCTCTTTCTTTACACTCGGTCTCTTGCCATCATAATGCATGTGGATGACACATCCAATTATCTATCCTCAAAGATGATTAAACTCCTCAACTCCAGTGATTTCACCTACGTTCACCTACGTTCATACATCCACCTGTATGGCTACAGCGTCACTTAAGAGATGTCAGAGTCTACTATATTGAATCGCTTAATTGATTTTGCAGATTACCAAATAATACACGCTCAAAATTTTAAAGTTGAAAGCCTATCTTTATAGATTAGAAAGTGAAAACTTCTGTATAATTCTAGCTAGACGTAATTAACAGTTAAAAACACATCCTTCTAGACTTTTTCACAGATTATTTATTTACCTAAATTAAAACATATCAAATATGTAGTATAGCGTGTTTTGTTCATTTTGGCTGCACGGTGCGGCTTGCAGGAACTTAGTTCCCTGACCTGGGATCAAATCCTGGCCACGGCAGTGAAAGCACCGAGTCCTAACTACTGGACTGCCAGGGAATTCCCTGCATAGAATTTTGTATATATATTTCAATCTTATTTTCACTTAATAATATATAATGGCATATTAATGCCTAATGATAAATGCATCCTTTTAAGCAGTTACCTAGTATTTCACTTTATGAATAAACTATAATTTATTTACTCCAATTCCCCCTTAGTAGGCATTTAAATTGTCCGTAGTATACTAACAGTCAATGCTTCCTCAGACATTTTCATACTTACTTCTTTATACTCTTTCCTCATCTCCTTAGAATATTTTTCTGGAAGTGAAATTACTGGGCCAAAAAATACATACACTATATTCGACAGTATTGAGAACTTTATTCTCCTTTATTGTGCCCATTCCACCACCCCCTTCATCATTAAATATGATTCATCTTAATTTTTACCAATCCATTAGATAGATAATATCATTAATTTAATTTACACTCATTTGACTAGATCTGAAGTTTTACCGATTTTCATACATCTGTCAGCCATTTGAATATACAGGTGTTTGACTAAAACCTCCACATCTTCCTTTATATAAATAACAAGAGCTTTGGCTCTTTGACCTCTTGCCTCAGGCTTTAGGGGTATAAAAATTCTTTGGCCTCTGTAGGTACGTCCAGCTTCTGGAATTTTAAATGCATAGGTGTAATATGCAGGCTAAAGTAAAACTGTTCTGTCTATGGCTTTATGACATCTAACCCATTATAAAGATATTTAAAAGCCACATTTCTGTATATATAAATATTTAATGAATCTCTTACCCCTCACTTCCTGATTCTCTCTCTCATTGCTGTATTTAGATTTATATTTTAATCAGACCGAGTCAACATTTAATTTTCATTCACTTTAGCTATTATGCTCAATGAAGCAGAGAATCCATCCATCTTATCAAATACAGAGAAACACAAAGAGAGCAAATAAAAGAACCTCAGACGTGCTTGCGTGCTCTCTTTCTCTCAGAACAAACATCAGCTTGGAGTTTCTCAAGTGCCTAGAGTCTATTCTATGGGCTAGTTGGACGCAGAGGATCACCTCAAAAGATCAGCCTTTCCTCATAAGATCATTTCTTTTTCGCTTCCGGTTGTTGCTACAATTGTTGATGTTATTCTGTTGTCCACAAATTCTTTATTATCCCGTCCATTACCTCCTCCTCTTAATTTCCCCCTGAACATACAAATTAGAGTTCAACATTGAATTTAGCAAACTCAAGCTAGAATTTGGGTTTGATGATAACTCTACTTTATCTTTTTGGTCTTTTTCTCTCAATACTCTCCCCACTTTCCCTTTCTTCCTTCTTCTGTTTTCCTTCTTAATCTCATGAGCAAAATCTGTGGATGTCTGCCCATGAATTACCTCCCTTTATTAATGATGTGAACAAGGAAGCAAGGCATTCGACTCTAAAATGTATTTGAAAGTAACACCTTCTAGCTTTTGGCTCAGAATAGTCAAGTATCAAACCACCTGTCCTAATATTAAGGCTTTTCTTACCAGACTAATTAGGGTAATATTCCTTAACAAAGAACACTGCTTTTAGGCAGGTTGGTGTCTTGTGGCATGCTACACTATTTGATTCTTTTATTTTTATTTTTTGACTTTGGCATCATTGCATCAATACATGTGCTATCTTTTCCCCTTACTTCCTCCTACTTCCACCTGCCCTTTTTCTTTGCCTCTCCAGATATTTTCCATCATTAAAGTTGGGTTGAATTCCACCTACTCCATTTTCCAATCAGTGACATGCAGTCTTACTTCTCACCTAATGGTAGGATTCCTATTCTAATATCTCTATAATTTGCATGCATCCCTTGCACAATTACTTCCAATAACAAGTTACATGGTACATCAAGAGACAGTTGAGACCTTATGAACTAGCTGCCATATTTGACTTCTTTCTTATTTTAAAGGCATTTCTACCTCTCTGAAACTTACATTGATCTTAAATTTTTAAGACAGTACATTTTCTATTCCTCTTCCTCTTGTATGTTGCAATGCTTCAAATATTTGGAAACTACTATAACTCTCTTCACTTTAGTCTTCTAATCCATGACATGTTTTGGAGAATTTCTCGTCAGATTGTCTGTCTTTCTTAGGTATCCTCTTTATAATCTGATACTCATAATTGAATATATTTCAGATATGGTATGACCAGTACAAAACTCAATGAGGCTGTGATTTACAATGTTCTGGATGTTTACTTCTCTTCATGTAGTTTAATATTGCATGAAATTTTTAATAGTTATTTGACAATCTGGCTTGATCATTTTGCAATAAATTATATATATATATTATATCCTACCTCCGAAGTTCCCCAATGCTCATTTCCTGTCAATAGCCTCTCTACCTTTGACCCCAGGAAACCACTGATCTTTATGCCACTATAGATTAGTTTGCATTTTCTAAAATTTTATATTAATGAAATCATACACACCTATATAATCCATTACAAAGGATTTTTTCTCCTTTGGAGAGTATGTTGTTGTTGTTGTTGTTTTCCTTCAAAGGAAGCCAGATTATCCCAAATCTGTGTATGCAGAGTTGAATTTTTAAACCTAACTTCAAGATATTTGTCCTTTTAAATTTCATCTTGTTGATTACAGTGCAGTGTTCCTCTATGTCAAAAGGATTTTGAATCCTGAAGCTGTCATCCAAAGTATTAGCTAGCTATCCTTTCTAGCTTTAAGGTTTCTGTAGGCTTGACAAATAAATTTCAGTACATTATTGCAGAACACAGAATCATAAGACAGTAGAGCTGAAAGAATGTAAAGTCATGGATAAAATAGTTGATCAGAACGACCAAGGACAAGAGCTTGTGGTGACGCACTGGAGATGTTGTGCCCACTTGATTCAGAGCCGAAGGGCTGACTTCCACCTTTCCTTCCTACCTAAAGTGCTGTGGCAGTTACTGCACTACCACTAACTGACACGTTTTCAAAAACAACACTTATTCTGTTTTTCAAAGGCAAATAAAGCTTGTTCTAATTCCCTCACCATCTTCTTCATTCTTCCTGAGTCCCTTCTGTGTGTGTATATGTGTTTAAAACCTTACACATTTTTTGAGGTATAATTCATATTCAACAAAATTCACCCATTTTAATTGATGAGTTTTGGTAAATGTAAACATTTATGTAACTATTACATCAGTCACTATGCAGAATATATTCATCACTCCAGAAGTTCCCTAATGCTCCTTTGCATTCAACTCTTCTTTACCACTGACTCCAGGCAACCACCAATCTACTTCATAACTCTATAGACTAGTTTGCATTTTCTAGAGTGTCATGTGAATGGAATCATGCAGTATGTACTCTTTGTATCTGGCTTCCAGAATCTTTTTGAGATACATCCATGATGTTGCCTGTACCACTAGTTCATTGCTTTTTATTAATGTGTATTTTGTGTATTCATTCATCTGTTCATGGCCATTTGAGTAGTTCCTATTCTAAGCTATTATGAATACAATGCTATGGACATTAGTGTACAAGTCTTTCCATGGAGGTATATTTTCATTTCTCTTAGGTACATACCTAGCAGTGGAATTACTGAGTCTTATGTTTAATTTCATACGAAACTGGCAAAGTATTTTTGAGTGACTGCACCATTCTACATTCCCATCAGCAGTGTATGAGACATCTAGTTCCATATCCCATCCTCACCAGTGCTTCATTTTCCTTTAAGCCACTCTGTGGATGTGTAGTAGTAACTCATTGTGGTCTATATTAGCACTCGCCTGATGACTAAAGATGGTGAGCATCTTCTGGTGTGTGTGTGTGTTTGTGTGTGTGTGTGTATGTGTGTTTTGCTATCCATATATCTTCTTTTGTGAAGTATCTGTTGAAATTCTCCCCAGGAGAATCAATAACTTCTCTTCTTTCTCTCTCCCTCCCTTCTTTTCTCTCTTTCAAGTTGCTATTTCATCTTAGTCCCAAATCCTATTTTTGTTTTTGTTTCTTTAGAATGGCACCTACCTACTCAAAAATTGCTGGATGTGAGAATAGTCCTAGCTGTTTCCTCAGCAATAACTCCAAGTCAGAGATGCTACCAGGTGAATATATTTACTGTTGGGAGAGAAGAAACGCTCTATGAAAATGTGTGCAAAAATCTTACTCACTGAACTATCTTCATAGCATAGTCTCTCATATAAAATCAAATAAACCAATTTTTAAGAGGCAATTGGAAATTTCTGCCACATGAGTATTGGTGCTTTGAATCAAAGGGAGTCAATAAAGCTGAATTAAGGGAAAAAAATCTCTCCTGTGATTTCCTGAGCTGATTTTCATTGAACTTATTAATAAAATGCAGTGTTCGATGTAGAAGATTTTCAGCCTCTTTTTATGAACTCTTCCTTTAGTTCCTAAAAGCTGAAACTCATCTTGACAGTAAACCATATTCAACATTTTCTTTGATCAGAAGTTTAAATTTCTTAGAGACTTGTTTTGCCAACTATCTCAACTACTTGGAACAATTTGGAAAATATTTTTCTTGGGATTTGCAATATTAAAGCATAGAAGAAAGATAGGGAGGTTGGGTAGTGAGGAAAATGGTTAACCAGTTCAAAGTCAGAGCACAGCATTCCACATCATAAGCTTGCCAGACCACAGGATAGGAATCTGCCCACCGAGTAATATGATGTGATGATTGCACATTATGTAAGAGTTGCAGAAAGTCTGTATTGAGCATGTTCCCTTCTTCCTCCCCACATCTGGAGCCCTATTGCCTCCCTGGTGATCTTTTGCCTTCATACTTCCCCCTAGATACTTGGATCTCACAAAAATGTCATTCCATCCACGGCTGCTCTTTCAGTGATTCTGGTCTGAATAATCACATTTGTAGATTTAGGGGTAAGGAGACGAATACCAGCCCCTCTTTCACTAGACTTCAAATTTATTAAAATACATAAGCTCAACTTTTCTCAGTTTCTCTTTGTTTCTTATTTTAAATAGAAGCAACTTATGCTCCTTTTGATTCCATTTGTTACATTCCATATATACAACATTAAACTGTCTCAGTATCTGTATTAGTTTGGTTTGGCAGTTTGTATCTTTGTATTTTTGTCTATTTTATTAATTCTTTTTTTTTCCTAAATCCCTGTTTCAGTCCATGCAGGCTGCTATAATACCATGGACTGGGTGGCTAATAAACAACAGAAATTTATTTCTTACCGTGCTAGAGGCTGGAAGTTCAGGATCAAGCCACCAGCATGGTAGCCTTCTGATGAAGGCCCTCTTCTTGGTTCATAGCTGGGGCCTTGTTGCTGTGTCCTCACATGGTAGAGGAAGCAGGGGATCTCTCTGGAGCCTCTTTTATGAAGACGCTAATCCCATTCATGAGGGTGAAACCCTCATGGCCAAATCTCCACTCAAAGATCTTACTTACTAATACCATCACCTTTGGGAGTTAGGATTTCAACATATGAATTTGGTGAGGGGGGAGTCAGACACAAACATTCAGACTAGAGCAATCCCTTTCCTCCCACTATATTTGGTGTTTATTTTGTTATTTTAACTTTTTGAATTGGATTCATAGCTCACTATTTTTCAGTTTTTTGTTTTTTTTTAAATTTCAAATATAGGTTTGAACACTAAATTTTTCCTTTAAGGACAATTTTAACTACCTTAATATATATATTTTTTAATTTATGTTCTATTTATTTTATTTTTGACTGCATTGGGTCTTTGTTGCTGTGGGCAGGCTTTCTCTAGTTGTGGCGAGCGGGGCCTACTCTTCGTTGCAGTGTGCGGGCTTCTCAGGTGGTGGCTTCTCTTGTTACGGAGCACAGGCTCTAGGCGCGCAGGCTTCAGTAGTTGTGGCATGCGGACTCTAGAGCACAGGCTCAGTAGTTGTGGCACATGGGCTTAGTTGTTCCGTGACATGTGGGATCTTCCTGGACCAGGGCTCGAACCCGTGTCCCCTGCGTTGGCAGGTGGGTTCTTGACCACTGCACCACCAGGGAAGCCCATTAATACATTTTTAATATTCAGTATTTAATTGTTATTCACTTTTAAGTTTTTTATAGTTTCTATTATGATTTCTTCCTTGAATTTTTTTTTCTGGTATATTTTAAATTAATTACATGTGCTTAGAAAATCATGGTTTATATTTTTTTCCAGTTCTTTTGCTCTGTGTGTGTGTGTGTGTGTGTGTGTGTGTGTGTGTGACTTGTTTCATAGCTTAGTGTATTGGCAATTTCCATAGATGCCCCTTTATGCTAAAGAAAAATGTAGTCTATGACACTGAATGCATGGCTCTACACCAACCCATTGATCAAGGTGCTAATGTGTGGTTCAGATTTTCTCTATATTAAATGATCTCTTTTTTATTTGGTTTATCTACTAATTACTGAGATCTGTCTACCATGGTGATAGATTTATCAATTTCCTCCTATATTTCTTTCAGTTTTTTCTTTATTGATTTTGAAGCTATATTATTCAGTACTGACAGATTTCAAATTGATGTATCTTTTTGGTGAATTGTATTCTTCATCTTTATTAATGCCTTTGGCCTTTGGTTTTATTTGTATGAAAGAAACCGTAGCTTCATTTTGGATAGTATTTGCCTGGTACATAATTTCTCATCCTTTCTGTTTTTATGATATGTGTATGTATTTTGTAAGTAATATAGTACCAGAAATTTAATAATTTTTGAGAATGTTTTCCTTTTAATGAATAAGCTTTATTCATTTAAATTATTTGGATTGCTAAATTTAATTTAATTTTACCCATATTACCATATTTGTGTTCTCCGTTGGCAGTACATTTTTTTGTTTCATCTTCCTTGTTCAATTTAAGATTAAAAAATTGTTGTATTTTTCCTTTTTTCATTTCTACTTATTTGGAAGTTTTATACTCTATTTTCAGGTTGTTAGTAGCACTCTTGAAATTTTAATGTACACAATTAATTATAAAACTAGTCAAGGTCTTTACCCCATTTTCTATCGAAACGAGTAACTTAGAAGGCTTTAATGCAAATAACCCATTTCCCAAATATCATTGTATTATCTGGTATTTTAATCTGATTTTATTTTGATAATCCTATAAATTACACATTATTTTTATATATATCTGTGTTGACACATTCTTCCACGTGTTTACAATTAATTTTGGTTGTCAGTGTAACTTTCATAGTAGACCTTTCTTCTGGGACCATTTTCTTTTCTCCCAAAGTACTCTTTTAGGCTTTCCTTTGATGAGGGTCAATTGACGGTGAAATTCCGAAGGATCATTCTTTATTTTAAGCCTGAACGCATTTTTATTTTGCCTTCATTTTGGAAGAACAGCTTTTTCTGGGTATACAACTTTAGGTTGACAGTTATTTTCTGTCAGCTCTTTGAATACAGTTTGCTTTTAGTTTCTGCTGTTGCTATTGAGAAAGCAGGTGTCAGCATAAATGTAGCCCTTTTGCAGGCCTTTTCTTTCGGTCTCCTTTGAAATCTTTGTCTTTAGTGTCTGCAATTTTACCATGATGTATCTAGAAAGGACTTCTTTTAATTAAACTATGTGGTATTTGTGTACCAACTCTGATGATTCATATCTTTCATCCATTTTGAATATTCTCAGCCATTAACTCTCCCAAGTATAGTTTTCCCCAAAACTCTTATTGTCTTCTTCTGTAACTCTCATCACAAATGTAATTTTCCCATCTTTTCTCTATGTTTTTTATCCATTCTCTCATCTTTTTCATTTCTTTGGCTTCTTGTTGCATTCCATAACATTTTACAGATTTATGTTCCAATTCACTAGTTCTGTCTTCAGAAATATTTGCCTATTTTTTAACTTACACATTGATTTTTAATTTTTTTTTATTTCTACAATTTGTATTTTATTCTTTATCAAAACAGCCTTGTTGAAAAAATGTAAAAGACACGTGTGCTTTTCACTGAAGCTTTCACCAAAGCATTGTTGTAATGGGAAAAGAGTGAAAACAGACCAAATGCCATCACTAGAGCACTGGTTGTCTAGCATGCTAAGTGCATATAATAGAGTACTATGCAGCTTTATAAAAGAATGTCAAACAGCTCTATATATTGCTATGCAGTGGTATCTAAATAATAGTAAAAATTTAAAAAAAACATGATCAACTTAAGTGAGTATAATATATTGAAGATCATATGTTGCTTCATTAAAAAAAACAAAATTTAGTGTCTTAAACCAATAATTATTCATTATTTTCTCATGTTCCAGTGGGTTGGCTGGGTGATTCTTTTACCCTCTTTGTCTAGAAAGAGTTATATGGCAATGGACAACTTTCAGAGCGGCTACACTTACTCACATGTGTGAGCCTCAGCTGGGATGGCTAAAAGCAAGGAAGCTTTACTTTAAAAAGTGAAAAAAAAAGAAAAAAGAAAAAGGTGATTTTCTTTTTATTAAGAAGCAAGAAAGATTTACATGATTATTAGTACCAAAAAGACTCAGGAGTCAACTTGAAAAAGCTATCACTGGCCAAAATTAGGACAATTTGATATAAGAAAATTAAATACAGTAGATTAAAATACATCAAATATGTTTACATCTATAAGCTAATAATAATAATTTAAAAAATAATGGTGTCATTGGATACCTTTGGAGATCCAATGCATTGTTTTGAAAACTGGTGAATAAAGGAATAGAATCAAACTTTTATCCTGTATTTCCTTTCTGGATTATACCTTAAGATAATCACATGTTGATAAGAGAAAGTTCTCTTTATAGATGCATCTTAGCAAATAAATGAAGAAAGAATGATACGATTTGAGTATTACCATGTTTCAACCTCTACTGAAATAAAGGATCTAGACAGTAATTATAAATTGTTCACATCAAGAAAGAGAGACAAAGATATTACACATCTCTTAATAGAAGTGTGCAATACCACCCATAAAACATTACTGCCAAAACAAAAACAAACTTTTGAATCAAGATTTTAGATCTAACTACTGATCTACAGCATATACAAGAGATAGAGGAGCATATTAAGGGACACCACAGAGAGGCAATCAAGAAAATTTAGTCTGTAGTAAACTATATAAGATAAATGGCTCAGTTGCTTCGATAAATAGCTTACAAGGAGGGCTTCCCTGGTGGCGCAGTGGTTGAGAGTCCGCTTGCCGATGCAGGGGACACAGATTCGTGCCCCGGTCCGGGAAGATCCCACATGCCGCGGAGCGGCTGGGCCCGTGAGCCATGGCCGCTGAGCCTGCGCGTCCGGGGCCTGTGCTCCGCAACGGGAGAGGCCACAACAGTGAGAGGCCCGCGAACCGCAAAAAAAAAAAAAAAAAAAAAAAAAATAGATTGCAAGGAAAGGGGAAAAACGATGAAGGAGCAACCTGTCGATTAAAATAGACTTAACAGACATAAAAAGAAGTGCAGTGTATGGATCTCATTTGAATCCTGATAAAAACAAATTGTAAAATAACATTATAAGACAATTTAAGAAATAGGAATCATTTTTAACGGTGATAATGGTACTGTGGTTATGTATTTTAAGGACTATCTTTTAGAAATAAATACAGAAATGTTTACAGATTAAATAAAATGATATCTGGAATGTACTTCAAAATCCAGTAGGGATAGTGGGGGCTGAGGGGAGGAGCTGTAGGTAAACAAGAGTGGCCATGAGTTGACCACTGCTGAATATTGTTACTGGGCCAGTGGAGATTTGTTATATTATTGTCTGTACTTTTGTATATGTTTGAAGATTTTGATTTTAAAAAAAAGTGATGCTGAGGAGAAAATAGTTTTCCATGGTGAGGTTGGGCTTTGAACAGAGATATGAATAAAACTACTGTAGAGCAGAAAAGGAAAAAAAAATAAGCTGATAAATTTTTATGGTTTCATCTCTCTGTTACCAGCTCATATTTTTGATTGCCTATTTCATTTTCTTAAACATATTAAATCTTTTTAAAAATTATATTCTGAACTTGATGATTATAATAAATTTGGTGTTTGGGGGTCTAATTCTACTCTGTTCTTTCTGTACCTTACTGTATTCAAAAACTTACTTGTTTTCAAAAATCACTTAAATCAGGAAAAAACATTAAAATTATACCATTTTATACCAAAATATTGAAAACAAAATAAGATGGCTTTCAAGTCAGAAAAATAAATGAGGCTACAAGTTCATCACTTACACTTAATTTTTTTACATCCAAGTTTCCTCATCTACAAAACATAGACGGTAATACCTAGTTCAGAGAATTCCTGTGAGAGTTAATGAATAATTCATGGAAAATAGCACAATACCTGACATGCTGAAGCACTCTAAAAATGGTAGCTTTATATATATATATATATATATATATATCTCCATGCTTCCTAAATTGGGGAGTAGCGTAGATAAATATAATATTTGGTATCATGGATATCATAAATATCATTCATCATCAAAGAACTTTATGTTCATTTACACCAACCTCACATGTAACCCATGGACTAGGAAATCAGATAATAATGCTACATTTAAAGCTGGGCTTGGATTGTACAAGTGACAACAAATACTCTTAAAAACCATATTTAACATTTTGGACCAAAAACATTGAGTAGCAGAAATGGAATACACTTGTACTTCTCATTAACCTTTCTTAAGTAGATTACTTATCTTCAGGGAGAGAAATAGAAATTGAGGGTTTGCAAAATGGTTAATGAATTTGCATTGAGTGTTTTAATACTTGCCACAAATGATTTAATTCAGGGCATGGGTAGAGTGTACTGTTGGTTTCTGAATGATGGTCTTACTTATGGTCTAAGAATCAGAAATTAAATCATTGTTTAGTTTTATTTATTTAAAAGTAGAGCTTTCTTTTCACACCAAAGGGCTACAGAGCAAAATGACTCAGTTATTAACTCTTTCAGTACACCACAGTTGGTGCCCCAATGCTGCCTTGGCATCCAAAGAAACATTTCTGCATACATTATTCCACCAAAACAGCACAGGAAGAATTTCCTACTCGGAAGTCTTTGTATGATGCATACCACTGACTCCAAGGACTATTTTTCAGACTCTCAAGGGCAGGTCTCTTATTTTTGGTTAAATCAAAGGTTTCATCTACAAAATGAAAGTACGAAGAATGGCAGTGTCTTTCCATTTGTCATGCCCAGTAGCAATTGTGCTGAAGGACTCATGCAACAGAATCTAGCAAATCATAAATCAGTTTTTTGTCTGAAGGCTTGCAAGAGATCTTACTCTTGTGAGTTAATATGGAAACTGGAATGGGTCTAAGTAAAACAGTAATTCAAGTTCATACACATTGTTGAATGTGTTATTAACATGAAATTCATTCTGGCCACCATCTATTTTGCCCCTTCCTCCTTTAGAAGGCTAAGATTCTATTTGGACCCAAATAGTTTTCCCATGTCTCCTTTATTTGTCTGTGCTGAGACAGACCAGAAAATCAAATTGTTTAAATGTATTTTTCTTGTTATTCATTCATTTCGCAATATTCAGTGTATGTGTTAACAGTGCATAGGACCCAATCTACAGCTCACCAGAGAATATCCTAACAAAATGCACTGGTCCTCCAGTGGTATCCAAGTACACACCTGTGAAAAACTTAAGAGGTCATGAGTGCATGCACATGGCATTCCAGGTGTATATGCAGCATCTTGTCTCTCCCTCCACTAATCCTGATAAGCCAGTTAAAATCATGACTGATTCTTTTTTAATCTTCCACATATTTACAATAACCCGCAAGGCTGACCTTTATGTTAATGTTTATTGGATTTTGCCTCTTTGGGAGACAGACAAATCAGGAAGATCACATTTGAGGGTATTGGTAGCTGCACAGTGATTCATGGATGTGGCCTCAGAAAGAGATAGTTTCATCACCCGGGTCTTTAATGAAATTTGAGGTTAAAAAACCAAAACAAAATGCAATATATGCGTGTATATGTGTGTGTATAAGAGTGACCCTCTATTCTTTATCCCACCAAGAAGAACTAAGGCAAAATTGTCAAACTTCTCTCCCCTACAATACACATCACTTTGAACTGCATCCTTTTTATGACATTTCTCTCTTTTAAAGCTATCCTGTTTGAAAATAAAAAATTTACTTGTAAACATGTTGAGGATGGGATTAGAAGAACATTGGTTTTTCCTGGGTTCTTTACTTATTAAAGAATTTGTGTGAAGGTGGACTTTTGAGTCCCTGTAAAAGGAATTAAAAATCGGTGAAGTTTGGATAGACACTTTAGCTGGGGAGTGATGGACTCAGCCCACAGCACTGTGTTGGCAAGGCTTGTCTTCTGTGACTGTTGATTTTCTCCTGGATACTTCTGCCTTCTCCTAGTTATATGGAATTATTCAGATATTTTTAAGATATTAAGGACCATGTTTTTACATGATGATAAATTTAGATTCTACATTGAGAGCTTATTCCTGGTTACTCAGAGATAACACCTCTTCAATATTGGGAACTCATTGCTTGCCTATGGAGTTCAGGGCAAAGGCATCCAGAAGCCAGGCAATAGGACACACCAGCTGTCTGTCTGAATTTTTCTATCTAACAAGCCATTTGGATTGAAAAGCACACTAGCTAGGAGAGAGTGGGACTAAGGAAAAATTTGATGAAATATTTCATTGATTTGGTCCGGCATTATATCAAGACTCCACTGCCCGGATTCAATACATGGGATTTCCCTTCTCTAAGTAATTTTTGCTCAACATTTAGACTGAGTTAAATGTATTTAAAGTTTCTTCTTGGCGATATAATTACATATATTTAAGCAAATTCAACCCCTTGAAACTGATAATAAATTTAAAAATTGAGCAATAAAATATAGTAAAACATGAGCCTATCAAGTTATATCACATGTATTTATTGAATCATGAAGGGGAAGAATTGAAAAAACCTGGGCACACAGCCTTCCTAGCAAGAATTGTCTGTCTTTGTTGGTGTTAGAAGGTGCATTCATAGTCCAACTGACGTAATAAACAGCAATCAGCTAAACACGTATCACGAAATCAAATTTTAGATATTAGAAACAGTACTCTACCATCACAGGTTTATGGTCTTTAGAGAAACAAGGACATAATATAATTTTAAAGATAAGTTTAGTCCATAGTTTACCTTAGTGTTTGGCCAAGAAAATAAATATAATTGTAATCATTATGTAATTTTTTAGTGCACTTATTCTTTGCAGAATATTGGAGAAAATCTGAGACTATGAAAAGCAATATATTTGTTGCCTTGCTCCCAAGATACTACCTGTCTTTGAGGAAACCAAAGTAAAAAGCACTGAAAAATAAGTATCAGAGAGCAAGCCATCACAAAGCTGTATAGAGCCCATATGCTGTGGCAGACCTTGTCTAGAAACCTTCCATCCTTCATGGGGAAGCAAATAAGCATTCTAGTTACGACCTCCATCAACCGTGCCTCTCAGCTTTTGGCTTTGGTCTTGGTAAAGCACAGGTCACCTTGACTTACCCTTTTATTATGTTAAAGATAATGGAGCTTGACAGCACGATTGTTTATAATAATGAAAATTTGGATTTAACTGATGTCCAAAAATATGTTATTAATAAAAAATTATGGAACATCTATCCAGAAGAATATAATGTAGCTATTAAAATGATTTTGGAGCTCTACATTTATTGACGTGAAAAGTTAAGACGTGAAGTGAAAAAAGCAGGTTCTGGAATTTTGGTGAAACTTCATATGAGTAAGATTTTTTTCCACCACATTTTGGATGTATGAAAGGCCACATTTTAAAATTTCACTATGATATATATTTAGGTAGCAGGTGTTCTGATCTTATCACCTAGGGATTTGTTTTGGCATAGGATCTTTGCTGAGTCTGATTTAGACCTTCTGAGAGGTCATTACAGCCATTCCCTTTGGATGCCCTGCCTCATCCTCTGCTGCCTGGGATAGTCCCTGTCACAAGGACCTAAGTGAACCTCTTCTTCTCTCTTTAGGCAGGGGGAAGAGAAGTCCTGGTATGTGGCAAATTCACTGTGTGCAACTCAATTTCTAGTTTCCCTGGGGAGAATAAAGTTCTCATTCTTTCTGATGTCTTAATAGCAATGAAAAAGAGAAAAATCATCAATACATTTCCCTGCCGTATTATATATGCACATTGTTTATTACATGTGCATTATATGCTTCAAAAATTGAATATCTGGAAAGATTTACACCAGAGTAGTAACAGGAATTATTCTAAAATGTCAAATTATGCCTTTATCTTTTTTATTTCTTTTTTAAAAAATTAATCTCATCTGGTTTTTCTCATATTTGTTTTACAATAAATGTAGATTGCTTCTGCAATAACAAAATGATGAATTTAGGTAATAGAGTCTTATCGTTCTGTAACTTTAAAAATTATTTTAAAATCTCTTATAATTGAGAGATTCACTTAAAAAATAATTTTTAATCCTCGCAATGTTATAAGGGATTAAAAATGTGTCCAAAGTCATATAAACTAGTAAATGGCAGAGTGAGAATTTGGAGTCATTTTTTCTCAGTGAAAATGTGTGCTTGTTTCTTTTATCAGTCTGATTTTAGGGGAAAATACTAATTTAAATAATTTGTTCTTGGCTAATTTGAATTTGTAGGACACGTCTGCAAAGCATAGATTTTTCTCCTGCAGATTTTTTGAAAACTGCTTTTGCTCCTGTAGAGGGGGAGGGAATAGAGGAAATAGATGAAGATAAGGAATTATTTTAAAGTACTAGATTAGTGTTGTGTTGCTGCCATAATAAATTCTCACAAATTTAGCAGCTTAAAACCACACAGATTTATTATCTCACTGTTCTGTAGGTCAGGAATCCAGAGGGTCCAGGAGCTCTGCTCTGGATCCCACAGGGCTAAGGGGCACCCGAGGCTTTCATCAGGAGGCTTTGAGAGAAAATCTGTTTCCAGACTCATTCAGGTTGTTGGTAGAATTTACTTCTACGTGGTTGTAGGACAGAGGTCTCCGTTGCCTTGCTGGCTGTTGGTTGGGGGTCATCCTCAGCTTTTAGAGGATGATTGCAACTCCCTTTGAGTCTCTGACTCACCTCTTCTGTCTCATCTCTCCTCTGACTCAAGCTGGAGAAATTTCGCTGCTTTTAAGGGGTCAAGTAATTAGAATGGGCCCATCTGGATCATACAGGCTACTTTCCCTAATTTAGGGTCCATAACCTCAGTTACACCTACGAAATCCTTTCACAGACCTACCTAGATAGTGTTTGATCGAATAACCAGGAGACAGAATCTTGGGGGAACAGCTATAGAATTCTTTCCACTGTATTTTTTTCCCTCAAAATTTGGGGATAAAAGTATTCACACTCTTTTTAAAAGGTTAATACAGTCATGATAACCTTCAGTGCTTATGCCTGAACATTTGACATGTTTCAGATATTCAGAGAGATAGTTTCCCCAAATCCACACCTTGAATACTTTTTTCTATAGATATTTCAGAATGGATTTTTTTAAGCCTCACAGGTGTGTCTATATTCATCCTGACTGGGAAAATGCAACACAAATACACTATTCCCAAATAATACACTATTTCACTGAGAGTATAGCTTGTAGAGGATGCAGGGATAAACTCCAAGGTCATAGGACCTTGTTAATATACAAGTGACCTAGTTATTACACAGCCTTATATTCCCATAATCTAGTTCCCAGTTCCAAGTACCGCTGAACTGTTATCTATTACGTCTCAGTCCTATGCATTTGTCTTAACCTAAACTATGTTCATCACCTCTACTCTGGCTAGGATGTACAGTTTTACTATGCATTTGGTTTTAATGGACGTAAACTAGGTTCAAAGAGATAAACTCCTAAGACTAGATAAACATTAAGTTCTCTAGCCCTCTTCCTGGCAGTATGAAGAAAAATATTTCCATATTTTTCTTGTTCTTCTTTTTTATGAAGTAATTTAATTTGACTTCATAATCTTTATCCTGACCTGACATAGACCACTTCCAAAAAAGTATTGCTTTCTTTAAGGATAGATATATTCCCACAAATTAGCTAAAAAGTGTCCCCAGTTTTGCCATTAGAAATTATATCTACATTCCTCTAACAAGTTGGTCTGTTCCTTAGGAAAAATAACAAAATAGAGAGGCAACACCTGGTAATAAACCAGAAGATGATAGATAGGTAGATAGATAGATAGATAGATAGATAGATAGAAAAGGGGCAGGAGGTAATAGAGAAGCTAAGAGGCTGGAGAATACATTTTGACAGGAAGCCTGAATAAATTCTGAAAGAGACGTAAGATAAGTGAATATTATGAAGGTAGATATATATTTTGGGGAAATTAGTAAATAGGGTTTTAAACCTCTGGTATTGCAAAGACTAAATTGTCCTTCTTAAGGGAATTAATGAGAGTAGTAGGTTGTGGCTCTGGTTTTCAAGGAAGGTGAATGGAGTTTACTTTGCCTTTCTCCACTGGCAGGGGACATACCTGGTGGGAGGAGAACCTACCTAACATGAAGGGTCATAATACTAACATAATTGCTAACTGCTGTCATGGTCTAACACATGACATGCTATTTTTTTGTGTGAGGAGGCATATTAGGGTTCTAGAGAAACGAAACCAATAGGATGTGCATGTATATAGAGATTTATTTTAAGGAATTGGCTTAGGTGATCATTGAGACAAGTCCAAAATCTTCAGGGTGGGCTGGTGGAACCAGGAAGAGCTGATGCTGCAGTTCATGTATGAAGGCTGTCTATTGGCAGCATTCCCTCCTGCTCAGGGGAGCTCAGTCTTTTGTTCTATCTGGGCCTTCAGCTGATTGGATGAGGCCCACCTACATTATGTAGAGCAATCTGCTTTGCTCAGAGTCCACTGATTTAAATATGAATCTCATCCAAAAACATCCTCACAGAATCACCCAGAATAATGTTTGACCACACATATCTAGGCACAGTAAGTATCCTAGTCAGGTTAACATATAAAACTAGCCATCACAGGAGATTCTAAATTTGATCTTTTGGACGTTGTGGTCTGAATTCTTATACATTTAAAAATTAATTTACATGACCATAAAAATAATGTTAATGCCACCTGTGTTTCTAGGTTCAGATTAATTAGCCTAATAGCGGCACATATATGCAAGTTATTTCATATCCATTAAATACTAATATCTGTCATCCTCAAGTGCTTACTATGTGCTAGGTACTGCACTGAGTGTTTTATACAGCAAACCTATGCAACAGATAATATTGTCCCCATTTCAGAGATGAGCAGTTTGAAAGTAATTGATTGACATCTATAAGAAACAGAGTTAGTAGCAGAAATGAAACTTAAACTCATGTCTTCTCTCATGACATATCCCATTTTTACACCATATCACTCTGCCTTCCATACATCATGAACACTACCTGGAAACTCAGTCTCTTTTTATCTGTTTAAGCAATCCACAAGTTGGCTCTTAATAGCTTAAAAAGGGCAGCAACATCCTATATTTTTATTACAACTTAAATTTAATTAAAATGGTCAATGGGGCTTCCCTGGTGGCGCAGTGGTTGAGAGTCTGCCTGCCGATGCAGGGGACACGGGTTCGTGCCCCGGTCCGGGAAGATCCCACATGACGCGGAGTGGCTGGGCCCGTGAGCCATGGCCTCTGAGCCTGCGCGTCCGGAGCCTGTGCTCCGCAACGGGAGAGGCCACAACAGTGAGAGGCCCGCATATCGCAAAAAAAAAAAAAAAAAAAAAAACCCAAAAAAAAATGGTCAATGGAAATGAAATGTTTAAAGAGTCTGATTATTATGCAACAGTCCTTAATTGTTAGCTGAAACTAGGATAAATTTTAGCATTCTCAGATGGTTCTTATCTAGTTAATATGAATAACATCACTGTCAACACTTCTTAAATAATTGTGTATATTCTACATAAATGGCTGCAGCAAAGGGGCTGTCAGAACAGCAAACTGATTCTCTCGTGTTGGCAGAGCACATCTAATTTAAACCTAAGGATAAGCAGGCCGGGCTACTGTCTGTCTGAAATTCTATTAAGGTCAGTGGTCTATATCTGCCTCTCTGCATTCATTGGCAAGGACTATGTGACAGCTCCCGAGGAATGGAATTTGAGTAGTCCTATAATTTATTTGTTCATTTCATCCATTTATGAAAGGAAGCAAGAGCACCAGCCATTTGGGAAAGGACTTACATAATTTAATTAAATGTGATTACAGCCTTCCTATCTCAATACGCTGATGCCGCTGATAACATCCCAAATGTTTTAGTCCCTGTCTCCTATCTTCCTTGAAGTCCCCAAGTGCACATCGGGGGATGGGTGACTTTAGTTGGATATGAGAAGTGATCCTGCATTTTACCAAGAAGAGCATATTCTTGCATTATCCATCAGTCCTGACTGATAAGTGTAACAGACACTACTGGTTACCAGCCTCATAGGCATTCCTCCTTCCTTGCTGGTTTAGTCCTGATTTTCCATTGTAACTCAGGTATAACACCTGATTTTCTGAAGTGAATCACACTAGTATTATTACCTTTTTTTCGCTGGTAGGTTTAGGGAGGGGAATATGAACGAGTCCTGGCTCCTGAAATGTAAGGAATTGGCTGGGGGACTTTGGGTGAAGGATTTATTATTCTTAAAAAAGGACACATAGGAAGAGATGTACCCCTCTTTCCCACTAGATCTTGTCATGTTTCCATGGATAAGATGCCTGGAGCAGTGGTAATCGCTTAGTGACCATGAGGGAAGCTACCTTGAGTGACTGACACATTGTTGATGACAGAGTAAAATAAAAAAAAATCTTGAATTCTTGATATGTAAAGGAACCACTTGAACAAATCAATCCTGGAGCTGTCCCTATCTCATTATTTGAGATTAAAATATTTCTAAATTTCTTAACCTATTATGTCAAGGTTTTTTTTCTGTGACTTTTGCCTGAACATGTTCTTACTGATAGGATTGACCCTTTGAATTCCTCTTGGTGGCTGTGTCCTTTCGTTGAAGGAGGTGTGCCTTGCTTACTTGGTTTTTCCACCAATGACCTTACTCTTGAATGTTGGTGAGTCATGCACAGAGTCTCTCATTTCTAAAGAAGCATGTGTTGAGGAGGACGTGTTACATGAAAGGCAAGCGCGTGCTGCACCGTCGGATTGCCGCCCATGAGTGCCTGTGGCGTGTGTGCAGAATACTAGCCAAGTATAGTTATGGATGAACTTATGGATGAACCACTACCACCAGTTCTCCCTCCAGTAAACACACACACACACACACACACAAGTGTGTACTCATAGGGAGGGAAAAATACTCTCAAAGAACCAACTGTTCCTCAGTTGGAGCATATGGCTAAAGACATTCACAATCCTATATGTGTTGGAGGGAGGGAGAATTGTTGGTACTGGTTAATAGGACAACATAAAGCACAGTATGTCCAGGATATCACTTTTACTGTAGATAAAGATCAGCATAAAGTACTTGGCTTTTCTATGAAAAAATGGAAATGTCCATACCAAACTCAAGAATCAGGTAACCTGTCCCCCTTGGCCCAGCGAGGCTTACAGTGTAGGTGGACACAAGGTGCCTCATGATTTCTGGTGGGCAGGTTTACTACCAAGATAAGAAAAAGGACAGAGCTGAGCATACTGCTATGGACTGAGCTGTACCCCCGCTCAGAATACACATGTTGATGCCCTAACCCCGAGTGTAATGGCATTTTGAGATGCGGTCTTTGGGAAATAATTAAGTTCAGATAAGGCCATGGGGAGGGGAGATACTCTGATGAGAAGAGACATAAGCGAGTCTGTATTCTCTTTTCTCTCTCTGCCATGTAAGGACAGTAAGGACATAGTGAGAAGGCAGCCATTTGCAAGTCAAGAGAAGAGCTCTCTCCAAGAACTGAATAGAATAGGCAGGCACCTTGACCTTGGATTTCCCAGCCTCCAGAACTGTGAGAAATGTCTGCTGTTTAAGCTACCCAGTTTATGGTATTTTGTCATAGCAGCCTAAGCACAATAATAAACATACTCAGTTATTCTTCCCAGACTTACCAAACATGTAAGGACCTCCCTAATGAGTAAACAGGTGGAGAATGCCCACAGGTTGTATTATTTTGACCTCCCTTCACAAGAAGGAAACTTTAGGAGTGGAAAAGATCCATCCATCATGAAAACTGTGTTTCTCTTCTCCCTCTAGATGTGAATCTTTGTGAGAGCAGGCACAGTAGTTAGTAGGGTGAGGGGAGCAATGGTCTCCTGTCCACAGTTCAGTAGTTCTGCAGCAGGTTTTTCTTTTTGATGTCTGTTTTCTCTCTGTCTTGGGGAAAATGGCCCAGCTGGTAGGCAAGAGAGGGTGGTGATGTTTGTCTAATGTACTCCTGCAGAGAAGGAGGGGGATTGAAGGAGGGCCCTGTTTGGTGTTGCTCGTGCATTAGCATCATCTAGATACATGGGGTTTTAGCTTTATGAAGTCAGACTCTTTTATTTTGTACTTGGAAAGCTGAGACTCAGGTGAGTAATAGTGTGGTGACCCAGGTTATTTGTGGCAGAGTTGGGGCTTCATGGGGCTTGACCCACTCCCAGGAGTCAGAGATGTATACTTCAACCTCCACACAACAGGCTTAGCCTTCAATGATTATATTTTGAAATCTTTGAGGGTGCCAACCACAGTAACAAAATTTACTAAGCATGAAATATATTTTGTTCCTTCCACTCTCATGAGTTTATTGCTAAGTGTCTCTTAGTCTTTAATTAAGGAATTAATGTGAATGTTTTTTGTTGTTTGTCAGCAGATTTATGTGGGAAAGTCTTTTATATCTTTGGTTTAAAAATTATCCATATTTCTTAATGGAGTGTTAAGAGAGTTCTTCATATAGTATATTCCAAGTTAAATGGGAAAAAAAGAGAAACCCACACTTATGTTTTCATCTTAAAAACTTTGGGAAATATAAACAGGATTTTGTGAAGAGAGTTTACCTTTGGGACGGGGATTGGGTTGACTGAGAGTAGGGGCAGAGGGGAACTTATATTATTGACTTTATATACTTCTGTCTCAATTTTTTTTGAGTTTCGTTATGAATGATTTGTTCTTCAGGAAGAGAGCTATTAATATATAGCTTAAAAAAAACAGGTTCTGGTATACATGGGGATTTGAATAACTCCTTGTTGATTCTATTTTATAAAGTTACTACTTGTTAAAAAAAACACCCGCCTGAGGAAAAGTTTGGATATAGAAACCAAACAGATCAGGATTTGACTTCTGATTCTGCCTTTTCCTGTTTGTAAAATGTCCTGCAAGCTATTGAATTTCTTTGCATTTCCTCATATGTAAAATAAGGGTAATAATAAAGAATTGCAGAACTTTTGTACTGATTAGAAATAATATGTGTTAGAAGGTAGACATTGATGAAGTGCTGGTTATGTAACTAGATCATGAACTGCCAGGTGTGGAGGCTAATGGAGATTCCTATTTGACTGGGGCTATCACAGTTCGCCCAATTATCCCATGGTAATTACTGTTAGCACCGCTTATCATTCTCAAATCCTTTGAGTTGGATGATAAATTACATGATGGACTATTATAAGCCATGCTAAGGAGTTTGAACTTTGTGCCAAAACTGGTAGGATGATACTGAGGGTGAAGAGTGTGCCCCGGGGTAGTACGGCTTCTGAAATTTTCACCAACCACAGGGAATGTCTGCATATGTAGTTACGTCTGCCTGTTTCAAGAGTAAACAGTGGTACAAACCTAGAAGAAAGAGACTCAAATGGTCTAAGGAAGCACTGAAAGATGAGTCTGGTGATGAAGGGAGACAGGTATGAAATGAGGCCACCATGGAGCTGAGCTTTGTACAGCTTTCTGCCTCTCTTCTGTTGCTGATATGTTTGCTTTTTAAATTTCAGTACTGACAAGTATAAAACTGTTTGAATATTCCCAAGAATTCAGATTAAATTGGATTCACTAGCTAATACAGTGTTATTGTTAGAGACTGAATCATTCACTCTGAAACCATTATCTGATGCATTTCAGAAATAAACATTTAGTAGATGTGCCACTTTTCTTGTTTTTATTTGCTGGATGAATTTCAAACATCAAAAGGTCCTATTGCGTGTGAAATAGAGGGCAGGATCATCCCTATGCACGTAGGCAGACACGAAAGGGCATCCCCAGGTAAAGATTTAGACTTAGAGATAGTCTCATAGGCAGACATCAGCAAGTTAGTCTTTTAGAATTTTCTGAAGCAGAGAATACCCTGTTTGCAAGGTGTGCATGTATCTACTTATGGAGGAGTAAAGAACCAGATCAGATTCCATTTTCTGTTTCAGTTGTTCTTAATCAGGGGATGTATCAGCATTACTCAGGGAGCTTTTCAAAAATTCACATGCTGGAGCACTGCACCAGACCTACTAAATTAGAATGGGTGTGTGGTGGGGCAATGAATCTTGAGCACCTTCCAGGTAAGTCTAACATGGACCCTGGGTCAAAACTGAATCCCCTAAGCCTGTGGGTCTTAAACTTTTGTGTGAACCAGGATGACTCAAAAGGATCAGTAAAACTCAGATTTTTGGGCCCTACTCTCAGAACTTTGGATGCAGATGTCTAGGGCAGAGCTTGAAGGTATGCATTTCTATCAGGTTCCAAGCGATGCTGATGCCACTCTCCTGCCTGGATTTTGTGAACTCCTTCTCTAGCCTCTACTCCTCGTCACCGCTATCCTCACTGCTTTAGTGCAGGAAGGCCTAATCATTTCTTACCTTGTCTGTTATTTTAGGTTCCCCTCTTGTGTCATTACCTCCTACCCCAACTGCTGCCAATGTGGTTTTTCTAAATAAAAATCTTACGGTGACTCAATACCTTAAAGTGTTCCGATGGCTCCCCGCTTAATCAATCCAAACACCGTTTATGGAATGACACTCTGATCTCTGCTACCATCCCAGCCTCACCTCTCACTCTTCAGCCGTGCTCTGATGCTTGCCTTCTCCAGAGGAGACCACACTCTTTCAGGTGGTGGTGTTTTCTTTACTGCTGCTGCAAAGCAGTTAGAAGCACAGGTTTCCAGAGTTCCTATTCAAACTTCTAAACTTTTACTTCCAGCTTGTGACCTTGGACAAGTTATTTTTTCACCTCTGTTTATTCCCATCTGTAAAGTAGAGTTCCTACCTCTTAGGATGATGTGAAAATTAAGTAAGTTTATATATATATATATATATAAAGCATTTGGAACAGTGCCCAGCAAGTAGATGTTAGTTAGTTAAACATTAGCTGCTGTGGCACCATTTTGTTCAGGGCATTGCCCACTCATCCTTGCATACCAGTTTGCATGACACTTCCTTTGAGTAGACAGTCCTGTATTCTCTACATAAAGTGTTTCTTTCCTTGATCATTTATAGTATTTAATTCATGTTTCCATTTTTACACATTGTGGTTCTCCTTTCCATTCATCTATGACCTGTACAGAGTGGATTTTCTTGTTACTTTTTGATGATTTTGCTCTTCGAGAAAGCTACACTGTAAGCTACTAGCTACAGTGCTTAAGAATGTTGGTTGAATCGTCACTTTGTTGAACAACAAACTGTTGACCCTAACCAATGGGCCATGGGATGTGTAGAACATGAGAATGATGGTTGTGAAACAAGAGAAACCATGATGCCTGAAACAAGGTCATCAATGCCACATGGAAGAGAAGCTGGTAGACAGTTGCCCTCTTTTCTTTGTTTCTTTCAAAGCACATATTGGCCGTTTGCAATAAGAAGGAAAAGTCTTAATAAAGAGTTGAAGAAATCAGGAATAGTTGATGTTTCTGTGTGGGAAATTAAAATAATTTAAAGAGATTTAGATAATTTTTGTTTTGAAGCATAGAATGTACACATTAATGTGCAAAATATAAGTGTTCCTCTTGATAAATTTTCAACCAACACTCAGACTAAGACATAAACATTTCCCTCACCTCAGAAGCCTTCCTTATGGCCCTTACCAGTTATTCTAACCAAAAGGTATCCACTGATGTTATTTCCACAACCAGTTTTGTCTCTTTTTGAATCATACATAAATGAAATTATACCACAGGTACTTTTGTGTTTGGTGTCTTTAGCTCATCATTTTGTCTAAGAGATCTAGCCATATTTTTGAGTGAAGCAACAGTTCATTTTCTTCATTGTTGTATATTTTCTATTATTAGAATATACCATAATTTACTTATCCATTCTACTGTGATGTATGTTTGAGTCATTTGTAGTTTTTGACATTTACAAGTAATGCTGCTGTGAATGTTCTTATAACAAGCCCAGTAGTCAAAGTGATTGGGCACAGGGTGATAGATAGACCCTAAGATAACCCTAATGATCTCTGCCTCATGATATCCATGGCTTTGTGTAATATATCCTTTCCCCCACCCCTCAATCTCCCATAAGGATAAGACTTGTAACTTATTTTAACCAATATAATATGGCAAAGCTATGGATGTCACTCCTTTGATTAGGCTACATTATGAGGCAAAGATGATGAGATATAACTCCGGTGGTTATGTCACACTATATAAGACTCTGTCTTCACAGACTGGAGCAAGAGGTACCACTTGGTGGCTTGATGAGCTGAGTAACCTTGTTGAGAAAGCCCCCTGGCAAGGAACTGTGGGTTCATACTTTCTTTTTGTTCTTTTGTCAGCTGTGATAATAAAACTTTTGGGATAATCTGTACATTTCACCCAAATTATCACAATTATTGGTATAAACTTGCTTACACTATCCTCTTGTCTTTTTGACATCTGTAGCACCTGAAGTAATGGTGGCTTTTTTATCCCTGATCTTAATAATTTGTATTCTCTCCCCCACTCTTCCACCCACCTCCCCACCCTGACACAGTATTGTTAGTCGTTTAAATTTCAATTAATCCTCAAAGGCTTTGTTGATGTTCTCAATTTTATGTCTGCTTTCTATTATTGGTTTCTGTTCATATTTTTATTTCCTTTCTTGTCTGTTAGATTCCATTTGCTGTTTTTTTCATAGCTTCCTCAGATAAAAGCTCAAATTATTCTCTTCTAATACATGTACATAATGCTATAAATTTTCTGCTAAGCACTGCTTTACCTGCATTGTACAAATTTTAGTATATTATTATTTCACAAACATTTTACTTTCCATTGTATTGCTCGTTGACTAAAGTGCAATTTAGATGTATATTGCATGATTTCTAAATATTTGGGATTTTTAAATTAAAATTTTTTACCATTTTTGGCTTAAGATTACTGTGCTCCGTGATGTATTCTTTATGATTTCAGTTTTTCAAAATTTGTTGAGATTTATTTAATGACACAGCATATGGTCTATTTTCATATACATTCCATGAGCTTTTGGAAAAGACTCTGTCTCTGCAGCTCTTAACTGTAGTGTTATGGCTAATTAGTTTATATTTATCAATCAAGTTGTTCAAATAGTCTATATCCTTACTGATTTATTTTTTATCAGTGTTTCTCTTCATTGCTGAAAAGGGTATGCTAACATCTCCAAAACTAATTGTAGAGTGGCCTGTTGTTTCTTCTAGTTCTTTCATTTTTTTAATTAAAATTTCTTCCCTGAAGTCTACTTTTTTGTTATTGATATACTATTTACATTGGCTATACATTTTTCCATTCTATTTACTTTCAAACTTTCTGTGTCCTTATGTTTAAGGTGTGTTTCCTGTAAAGGGCACATAGTTCAGTTTTATTTTTTACCTTGAATATTGTAGTCCTTTAAGTGGAATATTTAGTCTATTATGTTAAGAAAATATATAATTGGGTTAAAATCTATAACATTTCTATTGTTTTTGTTTGTTTTTTACTCACCAGTTCTTTGTTCCTTTCTTTTTTCTTCATTTTTGTATTTTTCAAATATTTGAAAAATTTCAAATTTCCCTTCTCTATCAGTGTGCACTTATACATAGTGTTATCACTGCTTCAATGGTTAGCCTAAAGATTAAACATATATTTTTGACCGATTAGATCCACCTTAAATATGTCCTATTACCAACTGCCAGAAAAATGCAAAGGCTAGAACACTTAAACTCCAATTATCCTTTACTGTCTTTGTACTGTTGCTGTTATGCATTTTTATACAAAATATATTTTAGACCCTGCAAATCATTATTATGATTGTTTATGCAGTCGGCACTCATTTTCTGCCACTGTGTTTAGCCTTTTCTCTCTTTATTCCTTTTTACATTATTGTGCTTTTGTTTGGAGCCATTTTTTTCCTGCCTGAAAAACTCCCTTCAGTCTTCTTGCTAGTGATAAATGATTAACTTCCTGAAAACATCTTAATCTTAACCTTCATTTCTGAGGGATATTTTTATAAATGTAAAATTCTAGGTTGAGAAGTTAAGTGCTTTTCTTTAAGCACTTTAAAGAGATCTTTCCATTATAGTTGGAATTCTGTTATTTCTCAGGAAGAATTAGCTGTCAGTCTTATTGTTGCTCTTTCAATACGAATTTTATATCTTACTTTGGCCTCCAAAGAGAGCTGAATAATTCATTGTTGGTTAACTTGATTCCATGTTTTTATTGGAAAAAATTAAACTAGTGCTTTTTCAATACTATGTCGAATTTACTGAACCATGCACAGCACTGGACTATACATTGAACTGCAAATCAGTAGGTCTGGTTCTAATTTTTGCTACCATTAACTGGTAGCAAATAATGTCCTCGGTTTTCCCATTTGTAAAATGAAATTGTTGGACTGTATGAAAAGACCTCTTTCTCTGTCAGCTTTTTATGATTCTGGTCAAAATTGCTCTTCCAAGCAAGAGAAGGAAAAATGCAAAGAAAAAATTTAAATGTCATTATTATATATGTCTTATATATAGATCTATGTAATTCTAACATCTCTTGGTTGTGTGTAACTGTCATTAGAGTACACAAAAATGTTATACATGAATAGAACATGTTTGATATTTCTGTGTATTTTTATGAGTGCATTGAAACAATTATAGGTTAGTTTAATAGAGTTAATTAGGATTTTATGCACTTTGGAAAATTATTTTTCCTATTATTATTGAATGGACTTGGCAAAGAAAGCCATAAATTCACTATTCACTAATGCCAGTCCTTGTTAGGTCTCCTCAGACTGCTTTGCTTTGAAATATGAGTTTTAGTTTCAAGATGCTCTGGGTTCAAATTCTAGATATGTAGACTGAGAAAGATATTCAACCTCTCTTTACGTCAATTTTCTCAGTTGTAAAGTGTCCATGATAGTAACACTTGGGGTGCATGTGAGGATTCAGTGGAATGATTCAGATA
Source organism: Tursiops truncatus (assembly GCF_011762595.2). Lineage (NCBI taxonomy): Eukaryota > Metazoa > Chordata > Mammalia > Artiodactyla > Delphinidae > Tursiops > Tursiops truncatus. Next base: position 88,772,482 of record NC_047042.1, read on the forward strand.
CAGCACTCTACATAGAGTCAGGTACATATTAACAGTTAATATATATTAAATTATCATCATTTTACTTCCTAGAAGCTAGGGTAGTAATGCAAGTGATGTTTGAAAAAGCTACCTTAGCTGATTTTGTATGCCCATCTCATCCTTCCAACTTCAATTCCTTTGAAATGGTTTTCATTATAAAAACCATAGGCTTATAGAATGAGATTGAATGGGTTACCACTGTCCAGAGAAAGAAGTGTTTCTTCCTCATGAGGGTGAATTGTGCTTTCTTTGCATTTATTTTAGTTATCTACTGCTGTGTAATAAAATACCCCAAAACTTAGTGGTCCAAAGCAATAAACAATTTTTACCTTAAAACTTCTGTTGATCAGGAATCAGGGTGCAGGTTAGCTGAGTCCTATGACTTTGAGTTACTCATAAGGCTGCAACCACAAAGTGTCATGTAAAACCGATAGCTAGTGGGAAGCAGCCGCATAGCACAGGGAGATCAGCTCGGTGCTTTGTGACCACCTAGAGGGGTGGGATAGGGAGGGTAGGAGGGAGGGAAACACAGGAGGTAAGAGATATGGGGATATATGTATATGTATAGGTGATTCACTTTCTTATAAAGCAGAAACTAACACACCATTGTAACGCAATTATACTCCAATAAAGATGTTAAAAAAAAAAGGAAAAAAAGAAAAAGAAAGATAACACAAGAAACTAGTAAGATGGAGGAAAGGTGAAGGGTGAACATGAGTGTGGGCTGGAAAGGAAGCAGTAATTTTCACCATGTACTTTTATGTATTATTTTGATTTTGAACTATATGAATATTCAAAAAGTATTCAGTGTTTAAAAAATTCAGAAAACTATGGGCTTGTGCCTAGTTTTATTATTATACCTCTTTTTATTGGTGCTCCACACTATAATAAAAATATACAAAACATTAAAAATAAAAAGTGTCAGCTGGGGCTACTGTCATTCCCACACTCAGGGTGGATCCACGGTCCAAGCTCACTAACAAGGCTGTTGGCTAGACTCAAGCATTACTGACAGTTGGCCAGAGATATCAGTTCCTTGACATGTGAGCATCTCCATAAGGCTACTCATGTTTTGCTTCCCCCAGAGCAAGGGCAGAGAGAAAGAGGCCGAGAAAGATGCAAGTCAAAGTCTTTTGTTACCTAACCTTAGAAGGGACATGCCATCACTTTTACCATGTTCTATTCATTAGAAGGAAGTCACAAGGTTCAGTCCACACTCAAGGGTGGGGATTACACAAGATCATGGATATCAGGAAATTGGGATCCTTGGGGGACATCTTAGAAGCTGCCTACTACACTATTCAGATCATTCAAAATGTTTAGTCCTCCATTTCAGCTTGGTAAGGGGAAGGAAAGTCACACCGAGTAAACACCAAATGGAAATTGTTTTACATATATTTTCATGTAATGCTCATCAACTTTGTGTATTAAATATTTTTATCATATTGAAAATTATGGAAGAAAAACTGTATCCTTCCCCAAGTACCCTCCCCAGAGAAGCCCCAAAACCCTCTGTTTAACTCCAAAGCTTAACAGGTTATATGTCAATGAGATTATTATTTTAAAAAATAAACAAGTAACTTTTTTCTAGATAACTGTAAATTTTAGAAAGAATGTAGTTCTCTAAGCTTCCCCAGGTTAGGAGGGTAGGACAGTATTTTGCCACACCTGGGCAATTCAGCTTCACAGCAGCTCCCTATTAATCCAGGAAACAGAATTGTCTTTGAAAAACAGAAGAACTGATTAAAATTTCTGTCTCTTTGATTACTTACAACATCTGCTTTGTGCCCTAGGGTCCTCCTTTATCCTTAATCTGTCTAGAGTTTAAAGATTTCTTTCTGCACCTGTTATCAGATGAATCTGTGACTCTCATCAGAGAAGATGTTAATTTTTTCCACAAAAAGGCAAAGATACCTATGCTCCTCAGAGGTAACTAACACTGAAAAAGGAGCACAGACATTCCTGTTCTTGTGTTCTCCATCTGTATAAGGCAAATAGCGTGGGGAATTTAGAATGCAGGCATACTTAATTCAAATTAGTCAAAGTATGCTTAATTATAAGGAACTGACATGCAGACAAATAAGGCCATTTAACAAAAATTTAACTGCTAAGCCTTGTACTTCGTTATGTTTAGGGACCCAAAAGAGCTGTTGAAAACAAATCAGTCTTTCTGGATGGATATTATCTTCTAATTTTGCAACTCCAAGAATGCTTTGGGTTATAGAAATCTTGAAATCTATAAACCCTCTTTCTAGAAAAATGTACATATTCACATGTATGTAAAATTTAATACATTTGGAGGTTTCACAGACCCCTATTAGTCTATACATGGACTTCCAACTAAGAAACACTGCTGGGATAGAAAGTGGAAATTTATAAAATCAGGGCACATTTGCTGGAAGAGCTGTGTATTTGAGGAGGGCTTTTGAAACTTCCCGGAGAGATCTCAAGTGCTCTCATGCAAGGACAGTATTGTGCAGTAAAGAAAGTATTTCTGTTGTAGTAGTTCTTAAGCTCTTGTATAAAAACAAATAACTTGAGAAACTTTTAAAATATGTGCATCTCTGGGCCCCACAACCAGTATTAATTCAGTAAATCCTAGGCGAGGCTCAAGAGTTTGACTTAAAAGAAGGGCACAGGGCTTCCCTGGTGGCGCAGTGGTTGAGAGTCCGCCTGCCGATGCAGGGGACACGGGTTCGTGCCCCGGTCCGGGAAGATCCCACCTGCTGCAGAGAGGCTGGGCCCGTGAGCCATGGCCGCTGAGCCTGCGCGTCCGGAGCCTGTGCTCTGCAACGGGAGAGGCGACAACAGTGAGACAACAGTGAGAGGCCCGCTGTACCGCAAAAAAAAAAAAAAAATATCAGGGTCTCTGTCCCAGATGGATGAGCCTGGGAGCTGTGTGTCACTGTGCCCTTCTCTCCCACAGGCTTTCTGGAGGGTTTCTATTTTGCATATGAAATATATCTCAGAAAAGTCCAGTGTAATTAGAAACATAAAAAAGAGAACAAGTAAAAAATAACAAGCCCTGAGATCTGTTACCTAAAGGGATTACTAATACTAGACTGTAGAATTAAAACAAATTACCTACCAATACCCAGGAAGACTTCCACCATGTAGCAGCAGTGAAATCTCTTGGGACAGACTTGCCCAGGTGGTAAAAGTGTCAGGTGCACAAGCTTGCTTAGGTTTCATCCTCAGGTTTAATAATCAGGAGTTAGTAAAGGGGCCAAGAGTGGGGCTAGGAAAAATTACTCCTCTTGGAATGAACGGCGGGGGAAAAGTGTTCCACCCAAGTGTTCCATCCTTGGTTCTGCCAGTGGCTTGGCTTTTCACTGTGAATATTTTCATACATTTTGATAATTATAGTGTTATTAATAATAACATGTTATGGTTTTCCCTCTTAAGGATCTCACTTTAAATAGACAGTCAAATCAAAGTTGAGTCTCTCTCTTTCTCTTTCTGTCTCTCTCTCTCTCACGCACACACACACACACACACACACACACACACACACAGGCACACACAAAGACATATACACGCAGGGCAGATATACAAGACAAAGTCAGGTTTGGACTTATTACTTCCGTTAGGCATGGGGCATACTGCAGTGTAAATACGTTTTACAAGAAGATTGTCATTTGGGGAAGGAATTTGGAGCTGTGGCTGGATTGCATTTAAAAGTACTACTTGCTTGAAGAGCCAGGACAGCAAAAGTCAAAATGTGATTTCACAGCTAAGGCATACAGCTTTGAATAGTACTTGTTTTATTATTATTATTTAACTTCTTCATTCTTACATAGATTTTTATTACAGAAATGCCTTCTGAAAATATTTAAAATATTAGACTCATGTCTCTCAGGAGCACTCATCAAGTGTGCTTGACAGGAGAGGTGACAACACTCAGTTAACAAACCATTTGAAATTAGGTGTGGGCTTCTGTATAATTCTGATCTTGAACACATGGGTGATTTTGAGTGCCCTTATCCCATCTCTGGACCTCAATTTTTCATATGCTATGTTATTAGGTAGAATACACTTAATACATTTTAGGTATATGGCTTTTAGACAAAATCATAGCAAATTGATTTTGTAGACATAATGATCTCCAGACTTCCTGTTTGTCCTTTTCCAGTCTTTGCTGGCCAGTGTGGATCTCTGCAGGTCTGTATGGTGGTTGGGACTGGAGTGGACCCAGCAAGGCAAATTGGCTACAATCCCAGAACAGCCAGATCCATTCAAGGATCAGTAACGTTCTTCAGAGTTTTTAGTCCTCCACTCCACACACACGCACAGGTACACACACACACCACCCACACCACCCACGGAAAGAGATCAGTCACCCAGATTGTACCCTCAGAAATGTCACTAACCACTAACTAACAAATTTCCCATGATTCTATCCCTTAATCTCTCTGAGTTTTTATTTTCTGACGTATAAGTTCTAAATTGTCTCAAAGGCCCCTTCTAGTTTTGTGATCAAAGGTTTTTTCTGGTGCAGCCACGTCTGTTTTAAATTCCTGGGACCATCGAGACTTTCTGGAGAGAATTCCAAGAGTCTCCTGAATTAGGCACTTTCCCAGGATCCAGAGTGACTTGGATCTGACCCTCTTGGTAAAAATGCTAACATCCTTTTGGGGAATGCCACAGCTACACAGGTTTTGCCTTCCTTCCTGTATATTTTAATATGTCCCAGAGTTCTTATTGATCAAAGATTCCTAGTTGATCAGGTGGTCCCTGAAGCAGGGGGTTTGGAAAAACAGGTAACAGATGGATTGTGGTATATAGGACATCGGAAATAGTGGTGGTAGAGGGTGAAGCACTGAGAGAACACCAACACTGTGACTAGGAAGTGTTTCAACTGCATCACATCACCTGGGGGATCTGCCAAAGATGAGGGAGTCCCACCCCGACCTACTGAGCATAGTTGGAGGTAAAGTGGGGGCAATCTGCATTTTAAAAATTTTTGCAAAATGTATTTTATGCACAATGGATATTTGAAAATTCAGCCTAGAAGTTCAGGAACCAGAGAATTAAAATTTTGGGAAGCAAGAAAAAGTACCAAAGGGGATAAATAAAATGGAGTATTAAATACAGCAAGCAAAACATGGAAGGGGTGTCCTCCAGCTCTGCTTGTTTGGGACAATTTTTTTTTTTAACATCTTTATTGGAGTATAATTGCTTTACAATGGTTTGTTAGTTTCTGCTTTATAAAAAAGTGAATCAGCTATACATATACATATATCCCTATATCTCTTCCCTCTTGCGTCTCCCTCCCTCCCACCCTCCCTATCCCACCCCTCTAGGTGGTCACAAAGCGCCGAGCTGATCTCCCTGTGCTATGTGGCTGCTTCCCACTACCTATCAGTTTTACAGTTGGTAGTGTATATATGTCCATGCCACTCTCTCACTTTGTCCCAGCTTACCCTTCCCCCTCCCCCCTCCAGGACCCATACTTTTTTCTACAGGACTCCTCTATCTAGTCAGTCCTTGTGGCTAGGGTGGAAAACACCTCGTGGCCTATTTCATTGGTAACTGTATTTCCTTTTACACATTTATGCTTGTTTCCAAGTCCCTCTTTTCTGTGAGTTGGTAAAAATCCTGGCACGGGAATAAAATTAGCACAGCTGCCTGTTAACTTCAGTAGGACAAGAATAGTTCCTAATTAAACTCTTATGTCTTTGATTTAAAACTCCATTTAATCAAATTATTCAGCAGCTTAAGGCAGTTGTTGATTACAGGGAAAGTATACCTTGAATCTTTGTAAGTTATAACTCCCTTCCAGGCCTCATCAAGCTTCTCAAAAGGGATACAACATGTGCCTTCTTAAGGAGAGCTGAAAGTCTTTCAACAGCTGATTCCTTCCTCCTTGGGGCTCTTTCTTAAATGATGAAAGGGCTACCTGAATTCCAGGTGTAGACTATCATTCTTGCCTCCTTTATTTCCAGCCTGACTTCAGGGCCTGCAATAACTACTGAATGACTTGAGGATGGATATAAAGGCCACCGCCTCTAGATTGCTAGGAAGCTAATAGTAGCGAGTAGGTGGGATGGGCCAGGGGTACCTGGTGGGGCTTCTATTAGTCTGGTTGGCAGTGAATCCTTTAGGGTCTGTTGCTCTTTGGGGTTTTCCTACTTCAGGTTCTGTTCCCACCAAGTGCATGATTAGAGGTAAGAAGGCCACTCCAGAGTCTTCTCGTGTCCCTTCTCTTTCTTGGGCTTCTCCACAGACTTCTCTTCCTAAGTCTTCCTCCTCATGGTTTCCTGTTAAAATGCAGTGTCAAGAAGAGAAGATGGTGGTAACTGTTCAGAGAGAGTGTTCAGGAAAGGAAAGCTGGTGAATCCATTCCATCTGAATCTCAGCCCAGTTGGCTGCTGTTACAACTACTTAGACTTAGTAAACAATGCAGCCATCTTTGAAGTTGGGCTCCATGAATAGCACAGTGCAGTACAGGTAAGACTCCTCACTGGGAGTTTGTCAAGATGCCATAGTTTGATTAAGAAACTAATAGGAGGGGTAATGTAGTACAGCAAGAAGCATAGAGTCCTTTTGTTTAAAAGATGTAGCTTTTTCTAGTTACTTCTAAGACTTATTTTGAGAGGTTGTCAAATTACCTCACTACCTTCACCTTATCACCTATCAAATCAGCTTCTTTATGTTTACACAATAACGTAAAGTACATGAGTGACTTGAACTCGTCTTGCTGCTGTCAGCATCATTTTAGGTGGTCTGAGTAATGTCCACCTCCTATAACTTTAACCAAATGGTGGAGAATGTTGTGAATAATATTCAAGTTGCTTCATTTTTGTTTTCTACCCTTGAAAAATAGTCAATTATTATGATAGATCAAGCTATGAGAAGTAGTTTCTATAAGCTAAACAATCTAATTTTGAGAATAAATTGCCCATAGAATACAGTGAGAGATGAAATGTGCTAACAACTACTTTCTCTCTGCCTTTTGAGGTAAATCCTATTTTTCACCAAGTTATAGGTGAAGAAACTGAGGCTTAGAGAGTTTAGTAATTTGATGCAATACAGTTGATAACTAGCAGTGTTAGGATTAAAGCCTAGATTTTTCTTAATTCATATCATTAACCTTGATCTGTGCCACAGTTATTTTTCATGAATCTCTGGAGAAACCAGTTTGGAATGTAAGTTTCATGTGGTGTTAACATATAGATACCAGCCGGCTATATATGAAGCTTCTTCAAGAGATGGTGGAAAATGCCACCATCTACAATGTGTGAGCTCTCCTTCCAAGAAATCATCCTGCTAAGGTGACAAATATTTGTCTGGTTCTATCTAGATGACTCCTGACACACTGGTATATGCCATAATTCTACACTACAATTCATTGCCTGCCAACAGTTCTGGTATCTGGAGAACTAATCCAACTGTCATTCCAATAAAATGTTCTTATACCAGGTGAGATGTCTCATAGTTGTTACTGCCCTATTATGACTCCCCCCTTCAACTCCCTCAGCTGGTTTACTATTAATGTCTCATTCAGGAGGAGGAGTGTGGGCAGCAAAGCCATTCAACCCACGTGGATTCCATTTAGTTCTACTCTGTCCTCTCAGCAGAGAATGAAGTGCACCATAAGATTGATGACTGGTAGGTAGAGGCATGAGTAAATTAGAGGCTACTCCTCACCTCCAGTTGCTCTACAGGTGATATCTCAATACAGAATCTTGGAGTTCTGAGAGGAATTCTACTAGCTTCCAACTTAACGATGTTATTCACATTCAAGCGGATGTCCACACTGGGAGTCATATTGCTCTAAGGCTCTCCATTGATTCATATGTAGCCATGTGAACTCCAAACACAGAATCTACTCCTTGACATATCCTTATTGATTTTTCAGTGGGTAAGTTACATGAAGCTCCCTTGTCAATTCCCAGCTATAAAGTAATTCAGTAGCCAGTGCTTTTTAATTATCTAGCTAACTGGTGGATGGTCAATCAAAAGATGTTGTTTTTACCTTCATACTACCAAGGCTCAAACCAAATCTGGTGAGTTACATTTCTTGCTCTGTTATGGGTGATCTAGCATTAACATTCTAAATATGAGTCCAAGTCCACCTAAGAATCAACTACAAATTATTCCCTAGCTCCATATTACATGCTGAAGACTACTGAAGCATTGACTGACCCAGATTCTTCAAACAAGGCTTGCTCTTTTAGTAGATCAAGAAAATTGTGGGTATAGCTGTTGGAGTATCTGTAGGTTTTGACCTGAATGTCAATGGCTCTAGATAACTTTAGGTGTAAACCACTATGACCAAGTAGAGGCAAATTCAGTAAAAATACAGAGTAGTTACGAAGAGATCAGTAGCCCTTTAAGGCCGAACAGAACAAGTTATATTTTTTCCCAGGTGTTAGGACAGGCCGGGAAAGAATGGCTATAACTTGTGACCATACATGTAAGTTAACTGGTTAACATCTGTATCAAGGAACTAAGCACTTTACAATTTTAATATGAGAGTTAGGTCTTTTTTATTATTAAAAGGGAGTAGTTAGCACCTATTAATAATGACTAAGACAATTGGCAAATTAAGTATTCAATCAATGTCCATGTTTCTCAAATCATATTCTTTCCTAATTAAAGAATCTAGGAGAGTTCTCAACACTGGCTGCATGATAGAATGTTTAAGAGCTTCCCAGGTCATCTAATAAGCAGTCACTAACCCAGAACAATTAAATCAGAAGCTTTAGGGTGTAGAACCCAGATAATAATTCTGAAACTTCCCAGGTGATTCCAATGTGCATTTAAGGTTGAAAAACTCTGGTCTAGAATAAATACTATTAATCAGTCATTTAAGGAAAGACTAAACCTATAATATACTTTTGTCCACTAAATCGTACCTCATTCACTAACACTAAGCTTTGAAATAATCAAAGTTAGTATATCTTAATACATAAGTCTTTCATAATGCAGGTGACACCTGGCACCTGTATCACAGGTGGCTTTGATAAGCTGGACAGCTCCAATTTAACCTTATTACAGTCTACTTAAAAGTTATCAGAAGCTTTGTTTCTTTAGTGCTCAAAGTTAGGCTTCAGTAATCCCCCCCCAGATTTTCCTTTTTTGTGTAAAAAAAAAAAAGACTACCAATTCCAGTAAAAGAGTAGAGTTAGCTGTAATGGGGGCAGAATAATAAACAGGAGTAGAATCTCAGATATACTTCCTCAAACTTATCTTGGTTAGTTATCCTATTTCTACTGTAGTTTATTCAGGACTAAAAACGTACATTTCTAGTTTGAACTTAGTTTGCTGTCCTCTTCGTTATTAGGGACTGAACCCTACAATTAACCGATTGTCTTATGTTGGCCATGCAGACAATACATCTAGAGTTTTAGATCATCAGGAACTTTAGGCTCTAAAAGAATGCATAGAACACTTTGGAGGGCTCAACTTTGGCCATCTTTACCTTTTGGGATAAATATAACTGTATTCACTCAAATATCATGTTCATTTTTCTCTTAGGAAAAGAATAAACTGTTTTTCATACTAAATCTTTTCTCTCCTCTTATACCGTGTTTTTCTTTTTTTAAACACCGGCTGAGTCATTTGGTATAAACCTAGTCTAATTGCTCCCTTAAGAAGCTGTACTTTGAATCTTATCTAAGGCTATTAGAGACTTTTCTTAGAGCCAGCAGCTTCTATATGTAAGTTTTAGGAATTTGGTTTCACAAAATAAAAAGTAACCAGTTAAATAATGAATGTCATTCCCCTGCTTGATTTTTGTTACTATGCTTCTGTGAACCTCCTAGATGAGTATTGTCAAAGTTGACGATTTATCGGCTAGAGGTATAAGGATTATAGCTCGTTGCTGTTATCTTCCAGGTGGTCTCCTCTAGAAGGCAACATTGACATTTGTAACTGCTGTGAGACTCAAACCTGTAAAAAAAAAAAAAAATTACATCCCTCCCTGAAGCTGGCCCAAAGCTACTGGGAGAAAGTTGAGTGGTCAAGGCAGAGTAGGGATCTTATAAGTCAATCAGCAAAGATGTTGGAGTCTCAAAGCCAGTGTCTCACAACCTTTTTTTCTTTTTCAAAATCACTTCCTTAGGGATAAAAATGTTAATTCTAAGAAAAGTTAAATACTAGGAATAAGAAATTTTCAGGTATGATTGAACTTTTAAGGGCCATGACCATTGTTAATATCTAAGACTTTTGCTTTAAAAACTGATTTTGGCCCTTTGAGTATGATATTGCTTTTTATTGAGAATTCATGCTCTAAGCTCAGGATGGCTTGAGCTATGTTCTATTAAAAGGGGCCATCTGACCTGTCTAATTACCAAATTCAGGAAGTTCTGGGAGAGAGATGGAGGCAGCTGTGCTAGTTGGTCCTCTCTTGACCAGTGCTACTCATGACACCAACAATAGTGCTGGCCAAGCGGAATTAGCTTCGTCCCAAGGAGTGATTAACCATAGAGTATAGATAACAAAGACTCTAAGCATTCTGGCATTAACATTTTACAAAAATCCTAGGTGAGGAGAAGGTACTAGGAACTATATTGCTATTGGCTTTTGGAGTTAGAACCATAACCACTGCTGCTTTCTTTATAGCATTGCTGTACAAAAGACTGAAGAAATCTACTTGAGAGTTTTATCACTATCCTAATAAATTAATATACATAAGCAGTGGCAGTTCTATTTCAATATTTGTGTCTTCTTATACAAACTACTTCTTAAAACTAGAAGAGAAACCATAACAGATCCTAACAGTTCTGGACTATAGGGCAATCCATTGCAATTATAGCTTCAATAATTCACTTTCTAGCTAGAATAACTTCTTGTCTCCTGGAATTCCATCCCCTTTCCCTCTTCCCACCCTCCAAGCATTAGTTTCTTTAGCTTTTACCTACAGCATCCTGGAGGTTTAGGACTATGCAAGGCTGAAGTGTATTTGTGTGGATATAACTAAAGATGAGTTTTGTGCATAGACATTGTCTTTAAATTCCTTAGACTAGAAGAGATATGATCTTTGATTCTCGAATCTCATTTTTGGATGGTATCCATCATCTTTGCTCTTCCTTGATTTCTAGCACAGTACTAGGGCCTATGTTTCTCAGAATACCAAGTGTTCACCCAGAGATTGTGGTCTACGTGATATAGAATAACAAGTGGTGGGGGGACGAGGACTAGGGAAATAGGAAGTGATAGAAGGCAGGACATCGGAATTATCTGAAAAGCTTTTTCTAAATACCATTTTTATCTGCCACACCAGTGACCAGAGCTGTCTCTCAATACAAATAGTTAAATAGAATAATTGGACCAAAGGCAAAGAGAAACAAATGTTTAGGGGTGCGTTTTATATTTGAGTTGTAGAAGAGTCTTCAATGCCTTTTAAAATTGTACTTCTGAGAAGGGAAATATGTAAGAACTTACTTTAGCAACTGTCATTATCTGCAGGCACTATTATTGGGAGAGAAGAAAATAGGTTTCCCCTAACTATGGCTCTTTTGGAGAATAGCATGAATCTGGTTCTGATGATAGCCTTGGTTTATGCTCTCCTGGAGAAAGGAGGTAGCACAGTATCCCCCTTCAATAACATGACCAAGAACTCCCATAGAAATTCTTTGTTAGACAGGACACCTGGACATAAGTTTCTTAATCTTATAAAGAAAATGGAAGAAAGACAAGTTCATTTGTTTCTGTTGAACAGGAAACAACTTTTAGATGACAGGGCTCTTTGCGTTATCTAATTTTCATTGACCATTTCTTGGTTTGACACCTCAGTGATTTCACAGAGTAGAACAATAAGCTTATTTTAATGTAAAAGCATTACTCGTTAAGACAAGGCTGTAGTTCATCTCTAGATTCAGTCTACAAATATTGTAGTAGGTCACATGCAAAAACAGATTAGTGCAGAGGAATATCCATTAGGGACTGGGTTATGTGGGCAGAAATGAGAACCAAAAAAAGAAATCAAGAACTGGGACCAAACAAACCAGTTCAACATTCTGATTCTGGCTTCAATGTTAAGAATATTTTAAAATACCAGAAACTTTAGGGGCAGCTCTAAAATATTAGCAAGCATTAGAAAAATCATTTGGAGTGCTGTTAAATCTCAGATTGCTAAGCCTCTCCCCCAGAGTTTCTGATTTAGGAGGGCTGAGCTGAGGCCTGGTAATCTGCATTTATAAGGCGTTCCCAGATGATGGTTGTGGTGCTAGTCTGGGAACTGCACTTGGAGACCATGTTTTAGAGAGCTACAGCTCTTGTGAGGCCTGGTCTTAGGAAGAACATCGGTCACACCTGATGAAGAAAGTGTTTGGTAAAACTCTAATCACAACTATTGCTGTGTGGGAATTTCTGCAACCTCACATACCTTTAATCTCATCTTTTAATGAGGCATTTACCCTTTTCCCTTTCACTGCAACTCAGTATTTTCTTAGCTACTGATGTGAGAGTGGGATATGGAAGTAACCTGCCCTCTCTAGTTCTTATTTTCATACAAAAGCTTGGGACTCGGCGCTTCCTCCTCCATCCTGATAGCTCCCGGATCTAACAGTACTTAGGATCTTTGGCACCTTCTCTTTTGAAGTAAGCCAGCAGGCCCTCATAGGTTTCTCTTATCTTTTAGCCTCTTGATGATACTATCAATAAAATAACTTCTCATCCCTCTGAAACTCTTGACACCCTACATTCTCTAAGGTGTGTGTCTTGTGATTTAATGGAAAAGAAGTTTCATTAGTGACTTCTTATAAATGCAATTTTTGGCGTCCTACTATTTGCATTTCTAACACAACAGGACCCCAAGAACTGTTGCTGGCAATTCTACCTCAACATCCCAGTGGTGTACCCCTCATTTACTTCAGGTACCGTAAAAATGAGGCTAACAACACTTAGCAAATGTTGATGAAAACTAAACGGTGTGCACAGCTTCCCCATCCCTTCTAACCCATATACTAAGGTGAAAGACACTGCCTTCCTCACTGTATAGATATCATTTTCCCTATAGAGGGGCCATTGCCTTTATTCCTTGTTCTAGCAGCAAGATTATAAAACACAGGGTATGGAATATGATTGATTTAAGCCAATCATGTTAATCAAATTCTTATTTGCCAGTAATTTGTCTAGGGGAGGACATGTGACTAACTCACACTAGTGATGTAAGGAAATCTTGGGTTTTGGGGGGACAAATTTTCCTCCCTCAGAGAGGGTATGAAAACAGCTCATCTTTCTCTACCCCCTTTGTTTCTACTTGGATACTGCTCTATGAAGGTATATTGCTTGGAATCACTGCAGCCATCCTGTGACCATGGGGGAAAGGAGAGGCAATAACAGAGATGCTCACTCAAAATCCTGACATTGCTGAGCCTCTGAAACATCTCTGGAACTGCCTAACCTTGGATTTGTTTTTATTTGAGAAAATATCTTTTACTTAAGTCACCTTATTAAAAACTAGTTGAATTTGAAACAATTTTAACTGGTCACTAATGAAAGATATATTAGGTCTTTGTTAAATAACAAAAGCCCTGGCCACTTATTTTCTGGGTTTGTTTTGGAGTGTGGCCTCTGCTTCCCCAGAGGAGTAAAGCTTGGTCTTCTGCTTTGATAGGGAAGCAGATGAATGACTCTTGGCTGGGACTCAGCGAGGGCGGTGAGAACAGTCTGGCTTTCTTAAGCCCTAATTAGTCTTACCTAGTTCACAGCCTCCAACAAAGTTGCCGCATTGATTTTTTTTAAATCACCGGTGCTCTGGCAATTGCCATAATATTATGACAGTGCTATTACAATATAACCCAGTTGAAACAAAGCACTCTCCAGAGAGAAAAGTAGAGAGGCTTTTGTTTGAGCTGGTTCCAAACTTTCTGACCTTCCTAACATAAGTGGGGGTGGGAATAGAGAGGTGAAAGGGAGGCTCAGTATGCTATTCTATTCAAATCATCACTGTAGCTGTAGTGCTAAGATACCTGTTAGCTCTGGAGACACCCCTTCACAGATCCTGTCAAACAGCCCATGACTCTGTGACTTAGTGCCTTGGCCTGCTTAACTGGGTGAAGTGTGAACATTCTGTATCCAAAGACCATTCCCCCAGCTCGGTGAAATGTTGGCCCTGATAAGGCCCCTCCGTAGCTTTCTCCTTCTACTTTGCTGTGGAGCCTGAAATTCTTCTCACTGGTCACTCTTTTAGAGTTAGAAGTTGTGTGCAGAAGGGTGGAGGGGTGTGGTCTAGGGGATGTGCACTTACTCTCTTCAGAAGGGGAATCATAAATTACTCCTATTAGGACTTTATGGCCATGCTAATGGATTAAGTTTCTTTAGATTATTATGTACTTGTGCATTATAGGGAATGGCGCCAAGGATAACTGATCTACTTTTTAAAGAAAGCCCGGAACATAAGCTAGTTGAGATGCTATGTGGATCTGAGGAGATTTAGTATATGAACAGGGGGTTCAAAACAGTGTGATTCTCCCCATGTTGTGTCAGTAATCAGGGACAATACCAGTGGTGGTGTGTGCTATGTATTGCGTTCTCTCATCACTGACTCTTAGGCTCCCAGGCCAACCACCTTTGGGCAGAGGACCAAGGTTCCCTTACCTATCTGATCAACAGACTCAATTAGTCATCTTGTTAAGCTGCAGATGTATAGGTTCCATCCTAGAGCTACTAACTCAGAATCACAGGATGCTTGGGAGCCACTGTTCTTGAGGAGTTACTGCAATATTTTTAGAATTGAGCTTCCTTTTTCTGTGATTCTAAAGTCTAGATGAATCCTAGGGAATGCATCATCTCATGTGACCCCTTTTTATGGGAATGTCAGTCTGGATGACACCTGGGCAGCTCTAGAATATTGTCTTCCAGTTTCATGCCCAAAATTTCTTTTCCTCAGAAGGCCCTTCAGAGGCAGAGGGAGATGCAATGAGCAAAGTTAGAATGTTGGAAGGAAAGGCATCTTTATGGAAGGGCAAGTAGGTAACTGAGGTCAGTTTACATAAAGTAGTGAGAGATGATCAGGTAGGAAATATACAAGTTTATTGGCTGTAGAGAGCTGTCAAGGTAAGGCTGAGGTTTTAGCAGCAAGAAATACAGTGTTGGTGGAGGTGTGGATAGTATTCAGTAATTGAGTATACGGTACATTATCTCTTCAGATGGACGTTGATTCGTGAGGGAAACCAGTGCAGTTCGTTACAATAGTCCAGGCCACTTGGATTAGGATGGCAACTGTGATGGTTGAAAGCAGGGAACACATGAAAGAATGTTAACTGAGAGACTGTGACTGATTTTAGGAAACAAGGGGAAAAAGCGTTAAAAAAGGACAACATTTCTAAATCTTGTGCTTTAGGGGCAATAGAGGACCATTAAGTGAACTGGAAAAGATATTTGATTTGGGAGGGAGAAAAGTTGGCTTCTGAACATTATTAAAGAGATCCTAGCACTAGCCAGGAGAACAAGCTGTGTGCCTGACTGAGGCTACGTGGAGGGAGGTTATTGATGGAGGGCAAGTTTCAGTCTGCACTTCCTGGGTTGAGCGTGTTGACTGGCACACAGGAAACCCTTTATTTTTGAATGTCTAGTAAGCTTGGAAAAGAAAAGGCAAGTGCCTTTGCTGAGTTGATTTCATGGTTTGAATTTTGTTACAAAAGAAAATGGTATTATTTTTTCCAATCACCATATTTAAACATTCTCTGGATCTCATTTCCATGTCCCTTAATGACATCTTATTATAGATTCCATGGTTTCACTTTGATTATTAAAACAGTCTCGTTTTGGTCATTAAAACTCTGCTAGGTACTAAAATCCAGTCTTGTATGACTTAAAAATGGAATCTCATATTCAGATCACACTTTATACTTCTCACTTCTTCTGACTCTCAAGAATGCATGGGAAAGTTGTATAATCTGTTCTCTTACATTTTTTGATCTTTCACTCTTCCTCTCACTGCCCGGCCCCCAAGTGTGAGACAATTGCTGTTGAGGTAGGAGGACAGGTGGATAATAGACAAAGGAGCTAATGTTTTACCTGGCTGATGTTTTGTATTATAGTTATCTGTAGAGCAGGCACTCAAAGGATGGCTGTCTTCTGAGCACATTTTGAGAGATTCTGTGCCCAGCTCTTTGCAAAGATCTCACCTCTAAACAGTTTTAGGATGTGGAAAATATACTCTCTGACTGACTACAGTGTCTACC
Organism: Tursiops truncatus; assembly: GCF_011762595.2. Taxonomy (NCBI): domain Eukaryota; kingdom Metazoa; phylum Chordata; class Mammalia; order Artiodactyla; family Delphinidae; genus Tursiops; species Tursiops truncatus. The sequence continues at coordinate 88,788,642 of NC_047042.1, forward strand.
CTATGCAGGACCTGCCCAAGCAAAGTAAAGCTGGACCAAAAGCAAGTGAAAGTCCAGCCTATGTCCCTTTATTGCTCATCACTGCCAGCCATCGTCTCCACAAGGTGTGTTTAAGATGTCTGAGCCTGACCTCATGCATTTTACTGTTCCAAATAGCTGAAATACACATCAAATGCCCTCTCTTCTTGCCTTGCCAGGAGGCTGCTCCAGAAACCTTCACCTCTCAGAATACTCCAGGCCAGAAATAGGCATTAGTCTCTACGATACTGTCTCCAAGTTTCAGTATCAGATATAGCTCTCACAGTGTGTGGACTTCTGCGTGTGAGTTTCTGAAGCTTAGCATGCAGCCAGTTGGGGAATGAGGTGTCAGTTCCCTTTTCTTCCAGAACCCCCCATTATCTTGAAGGATGGGTCTCTTGGAGTTCCTGTCAGGTAGGACAGAAATGCAGTAAAAATACTCTCCCTCCCAAGGCCCATGGTTCCTTGAATCTATGACTTTCCTTTGAATATCTAGTCTTCTGTATAGGCTGAAGGTAGTAGGAGGATGAGGTTAATCCTCACCCCTGCATTGTAATAAATCGTATAAGGATGAGTCTACTGATTTTTCTGTAGAATATGGGCCTATTTTCCAAAGCTTTAGCTAAAAATCTGAGATAATAGGAAAAGCCCCCTCACCATCCTAGTATAGGTTTATTCTATGAACAACATTTACTGGTTCTTCTAAGTACCAGATACTGTTCCAGGTACTGAGGATCCCAGATAAGCTCTTTGCTTTCATTGAGCTTATATCCTTCCTGGAGAGTTGGGGGGCATAGAGGGAAAACTGATAAACAAATAGGAAAATAGCAAATTCATATCCATGTTAACTATGCAGAGTTAAAACAGGGGATCTATCAGGTGACTGGATGATTAATCTGGAGGGGGTGGGGCAAGCTTGCAAAGAGGGCAAAGTTATATTTTTTTATTGAAATAAATTGGTTTATAATATTGTGTTAGTTTCAGGTATACAGCATAGTGATTCAGTATTTTTGCAGATTATACTCCATTATAGGTTATTACAAGATAATGGGTATAATTCCTTGTGCTATACAGTATATCCTTGTTGCTTATCTATTTTACATATAGACAGGTTTGTATCTGTTAATCCCATACCCCTAATTTGCCCCTTCCTCTTTCCCTCTCCTGTTTGGTAACCACAAGTCTGTGAGTCTGTTTCTGTATATACACTCATTTGTATTATTTTTTTAGATTCCACATTAAGTGATATCATACGCTATTTGTCTTTGTCTGACTTATTTCATTGAGCATAATATTCTCTAGGTCCATCCACACATTTCGTTGTTTTTAATGGCTGAGTAATATTCCATACCATATATACAACACATCTTCTTAATCTAATTATCTGTTGATGAACACTTAGATTACTTTTTTTTTCTTTTCCTGCAAATAGCTTTTAATTCCACACCGTGTTTGTGAAAATACATGGTGGTACACATACATCAACTTTATTTGTTTTCTCCAAGCTCTGGCTTATATTTTTACTTTCTCTAAGGTCCCTTTTAATGCACAGAAATTTTAAGTCCAATGTAGTCAAATTTATCAGTTGTTTCCTTGATGTCTTATGGGGGTTTTGCCTTATTTAAACAATGCTTTAATAATGTGAGTTCATAAAGCTTTTCATGATTCATCTATAATTCACCTAGAATTTACATATCTTTTATATAATGTGATATAAGTATACAATTTTATTATTCTTCTGTCCATATGGATAACCATTGTCCCAGCATCATTGTCTTTTCCTAATAATTTACAATGCACCAGTTTCATGGTTTTAATTATTATATGTTTACTATAATACTTTTATATAATACTATTATTATGTAAAATTATAATAATAATTGACCAGATTTGCTGTTCTTCATACTTCCTTGGCTATTCTCTGTTCTCAGTTCATATATATATACAATTAGATTTCCCTTGCTAAGTTCCATGAAAAAAAAAACTGATTGGAATTTCATTGAATCTGTGGATCAATTTGGAGAAAACCCAATGTCTTTATGATAGTATGTCTTCTCTTCCATGTACATGGTATATCTCTAGAACGTCTTTATAAAAATCTTTTAATTGTTTTGTAATTTTCTCTATAAAGATCTTGTGCCTCTTTTTGTTAGGTTTTTTTTTTTAACATCTTCATTGGAGTATAATTGCTTTAAACTGGTGTGTTAGTTTCTGCTTTATAACAAAGTGAATCAGTTATACATATACATATGTCCCCATATCTCTTCCCTCTGCATCTGAGGGAACTCTGTATGACAGACTCTGGGTCTATCCACCTCACTACAAATAACTCAGTTTCGTTTCTTTTTATGGCTGAGTAATATTCCATTGTATATATGTGCCACATCTTCTTTATCCATTCATCTGTTGATGGACATTTAGGTTGCTTCCATGTCCTGGCTATTGTAAATAGAGCGGCAGTGGACATTGTGGTACATGACTCTTTTTTTTTTTTAACATCTTTATTGGAGTATAATTGCTTCACAATGGTGTGTTAATTTCTGCTCTATAACAAAGTGAATCAGTTATACATATACATATGTTCCCATATCTCTTCCCTCTTGCATCTCCCTCCCTGCCACCCTCCCTATTCCACCCCTCTAGGTGGTCACAAACCACTGAGCTAATCTCCCTGTGCTTTGCGGCTGCTTCCCACTAGTTATCTGTATTACGTTTGGTAGTGTATATATGTCCATGCCACTCTCTCACTTTGTCCCAGCTTACCCTTCCCCCTCCCCATATCCTCAAGTCCATTCTCTAGGAGGTCTGTGTCTTTATTCCCATCTTACCCCTAGGTTCTTCATGACCTTTTTTTTGTGCTTCTTAGATTCCATATATATGTGTTAGCATACGGTATTTGTTTTTCTCTTTCTGACTTCATTCTGTATGACAGACTCTAGGTCCATCCACCTCACTACAAATAACTCAATTTCATTTCTTTTTATGGCTGAATAATACTCCATTGTATGTATGTGCCACATCTTCTTTATCCATTCATCTGTTGATGGACACTTAGATTGCTTCCATGTCCTGGCTATTGTAAATAGAGCTGCAGTGAACATTTTGGTACATGACTCTTTTTGAATTATGGTTTTCTCAGGGTATATGCCCAGTAGTGGGATTGCTGGGTTGTATGGTAATTCTATTTTTAGTTTCTTAAGGAACCTCCATACTGTTCGCCATAGTGGCTGTATCAATTGACATTCCCACCAACAGTGCAAGAGGGTTCCCTTTTCTCCACACCCTCTCCAGCATTTATTGTTTCTAGAGTTTTTGATGATGGCCATTCTGACTGGTGTGAAATGATATCTCATTGTAGTTTTGATTTGCATTTCTCTAATGATTAATGATGTTGAGCATTCTTTCATGTGTTTGTTGGCAATCTGTATATCTTCTTTGGAGAAATGTCTATTTAGGTCTTCTGCCCATTTGTGGATTGGGTTGTTTGTTATTTTGATATTGAACTGCGTGAGCTGCTTGTAAATTCTGGAGATTAATCTTTTGTCAGTTGCTTCATTTGCAAATATTTTCTCCCATTCTGAGGGTTGTCTTTTCGTCCTGTTCATTGTTTCCTTTGCTGTGCAAAAGCTTTTAAGTTTCATTAGGTCCCATTTGTTTATTTTTGTTTTTATTTTCATTTCTCTAAGAGGTGGGTCAAAAAGGATCTTGCTGTGTTTTATGTCATAGAGTGTTCTGCCTATGTTTTCCTCTAAGAGTTTGATGGTGTCTGGCCTTACATTTAGGTCTTTAAGCCATTTTGAGTTTATTCTTGTGTATGGTGTTAGGCAGTGTTCTAATTTCATTCTTTTACATGTAGCTCTCCAGTTTTCCCAGCACCACTTATTGAAGAGGCTGTCTTTTCTCCATTGTATATTCTTGCCTCTTTATCAAAGATAAGGTGACCATATGTGCATGGGTTTATCTCTGGACTTTTTATCCTGTTCCATTGATCTATCTTTCTGTTTTTGTGCCAGTACCATAGTGTCTTGATTACTGTAGCTTTGTAGTATAGTCTGAAGTCAGGAAGCCTGATTCCTCCAGCTCTGTTTTTCTTTCTCAAGATTGCTTTGGCTATTCGGGGCCTTTTGTGTTTCCATACAAATTGTGAAATTTTTCATTCTAGTTCTGTGAAAAATGCCAGTGGTAGTTTGATAGGGATTGCATTGAATCTGTAGATTGCTTTGGGTAGTAGAGTCATTTTCACAATGTTGATTCTTCCAATCCAAGAACATGGTATATCTCTCCATCTATTTGTATCATCTTTAATTTCTTTCATCAGTGTCTTATAGTTTTCTGCATACAGGTCTTTTGTCTCCTTAGGTAGTTTTATTCCTAGATATTTTATTCTTTTTGTTGAAATGGTAATGGGAGTGTTTTCTTGATTTCACTTTCAGATTTTTCATCATTAGTGTATAGGAATGCCAGAGATTTCTGTGCATTAATTTTGTATCCTGCAACTTTACCAGATTAGTTGATTAGCTCTAGTACTTTTCTGGTAGCATCTTTAGGATTCTCTATGTATAGTATCATGTCATCTGCAAACAGTGACAGCTTTACTTCTTCTCTTCCAGTTTGGATTCCTTTTATTTCTTTTTCTTCTCTGATTGCTGTGGCTAAAACTTCCAAAACTATGTTCAATAATAGTGGTGAGAGTGGACAGCTATGTCCTGTTCCTGATCTTAGAGGAAATGGTTTCAGTTTTTCACCATTGAGGACGATGTTGGCTGTGGGTTTGTCATATATGGCGTTTATTATGTTGAGGTAAGTTCCCTCTATGCCTACTTTCTGCAGGGTTTTTATCATAAATGGGTGTTGAATTTTGTCGAAAGCTGTCTCTGCATCTATTGAGATGATCATATGGTTTTTCCCCTTCAGTTTGTTAATATGGTGTATCACATTGATTGATTTGTGTATATTGAAGAATACTTGCATTCCTGGGATAAACTCTGCTTGATCATGGTGTATGATCCTTTTATTGTGCTGTTGGATTCTGTTTGCTAATAGTTTGTTGAGGAATTTTGCATGTGTGTTCATCAGTGATATTGGCCTGTAGTTTTCTTTCTTTGTGACATCTTTGTCTGGTTTTTGTATCAGAGTGATGGTGGCCTCGTAGAATGAGTTTGGGAGTGTTCCTCCCTCTGCAATATTTTGGAAGAGTTTGAGAAGGATAGGTTTTAGGTCTTCTCTAAATGTTTGATAGAATTTGCCTGTGAAGCCATCTGATCCTGGGCTTTTGTTTGTTGGAAGATTTTTAATCACAGTTTCAATTTCAGTGCTTGTGATCGGTCTGTTTATAGTTTCTATTTCTTCCTGGTTCAGTCTCGGAAGGTTGTGCATTTATAAGAATTTGTCCTTTTCTACCTGGTTGTCCATTTTATTGGCATATAGTTGTGGATTAGTATTTACTGTCAATATTCACTTGATAAGCGGCAGCCTTGGGGATAGTTAGGCTTACACAATAGAGCTGGGGTCAGCAAAGTACAGTGAGCCACATTGAACCTGCCATTTGTTTGTGTACGTTTTTTTGGGACACAGTCACACCTGGTTCTTAACATACTGTCTGTGGCTGTTTTTACACAACACCTGGAGAGTTGAATGATGAGCGACCTTACAGAGGACTGTATGGTTTACAAGCCTAAAATATTTATCCTTTGGTTCTTTACAGAAAAAGTTTGCTGACTCCCGCTATAAGAATAAAATGTGTTGCAGTGTGACAATACTAAGAATCTGAATAACATACCAAGATGAAAGTTATTTTTATTATTCAATGAATTAGTCATATTTTTCCTGCTCTGCAATCAGTCCGTCACAGAATCACTGAATTCCTAGGTGCAGTTGCTTTTCTTACTAATTAGAATTACTTATCAAACCTGTTTATTGAATAAGCATCTGGCACCCATGGATATTTGCCTGGTCTGGCTACTGAATACAGTTTGCTTCTCATTGAGGTCGAGTATTTATTGATATATTCAATCCAGAATCTATCACAAATATCAGGGCACTCTCACAGCAAAGTTTAGGTTCTCGCTTATGGGGTGTGAGTAATGTCAGCATTTGTGCCAAAGAATGCCTTCAGAGACTCGTAAGACCATTTCCTTGCATATTTACTTCCTGTTGTTTGACTCCTATGAAATATTTTTAGATGTTTTGCCTTTCTAATTTGTGTCGTTTACAAAGTGTTTGTCAAATATTGATTCCCTTCCACAATGGGGCTTGAATGCAGCTGATGGTTGTTTTGTTTCACAACTTTGATTAATGCAGCTCTTGCTGCTGCCAAAGTCTTTTTTTGTGTACCAGCTTCATCCATTGACCTCGGCTCTGTGCTAGGAACAGGGTTTGTTTAATGGTTGCAGCTGGGGGATCACACATCCTCTTCCTGATTTTATAAGTTGTGCTACTATAGAGCTTTTCATCTGTGGTCTCAGTGCCTTTTCCCAGTGTTCTAATTGAGGCAACACAACAGCTCTGCTGTAGAGGATATAATTATGCTCATTCTTTTGTGCAGATGCCAACAACAAGGTAAATAACTTTGTCCAAGTTCATGGAGGAAGTTCTCAGTTATGGTGCTATTTTTTTCTATCAAATATGCAAATGTGATCGGCTCTTTTTGTGATCACAGTTGTCTCTCCTGTTCCCTGGTTCCCACCATTTTACCTCTCGTTAATGGCTTTCCTGTTTGTATTCATCAATTCCTCCTGCAGCTTTCTGGATCTTTTCTCCTGATGTGACCCCAAACTTGATTGTTTATACCAATTCTTGTACTTTCCACAAGGCATGCTAGATGCATTCAAATAGGTGTGTGTCCATTTTTAATCACGCTACACGGCTAAGCCCTCAGGAACCTCTCTTTGCTGCTAGTCTTAAGCCTGACCAGACTCACTCAATGTAGCATTCTGGCCTTACTTTCTCTGTCACTGTTCTTTTTTGGCTTGTTCTTTTATTCTTCTTGGCCTTCATTTGTGTTCTCTGAAAGCATATGTGTTTCATGAGTTTTTTCCTTTCTTCTTGCTTCTGCTTGGATTCCACATTTACCCCTTTCATGACCTACCTTCCCTCAAATAGTCCAGAATGTTTCCTGTCTCCAAGACTTCTCTAGACAGATTGGATGTTCTATCTCAACCACACAGAGTAAAAGAAAGCTTGCCTGGACTTCAGCATTATCTTCACTACTAGAGCTTATTCTACTTTTCTATTTGTTATAGTCATTCCTGAGCTTTAAGGAAACAGAAGAATAGGAGATTATTTCTCAATGCGTTTTGTTAATATGCTTTGGAAACTCATGCTTAAAGAAAACCAATCCCAGCATAGAATGATAGCATCAGTCAGATATATCCTAGAAGTTGGACAAAACATAAGAAAATTTTATTTTATATTTTCCAATTAATATGATCTTTCAGTTTAGAAATGAATACCATGAGAAGAGTATTAAATTGAGCCTCAGGTTTATTTTTTAATATTTTACTCTTTTTTCTGTTTGTTTTTCTTTCTTTTTTTTCTTCCCCAACCCCCTAATCCTCTTTCTACGCTGCTTGTCACAATAATCTTTGTAAAATCTGAATCTGTCACTGCCTTGGAGTAGTCCTCTGACTCATTGCCTAAATGTTGAGATGCACACTGTATAGTGATCGATACAAACTCTTCATAATCTATCATTGTTTTATCTTTCTCTATTTGGAATGCCCTCTCCATCTCTCCCTTGCCTGTCTTCCCCTACTTTCTAATTTAGGAAGGACCACCCACCCATCTGCCAGGATTCAGTATAAGCATCACACCTTCTATTACTTCTCTTATGAACCCGCCTTCTCTGCCAGAAGAACTGAGCATCTTTTCCTTTCTGCTAAAACAATGTGAATACAAGTCACAATCAGCCTCTTCACTCATCTATAGCAAATTGTGCATCATTTAATGGCAAATTTGGAACCAGGTCCTGGACCTCATATATGGGTGTCGAAAATCTTCAGATTCCAACTAACTATTTGAAATGAATGAAACCATGCCTAGCCAACCCCCATGATGAACTTCAGTGATGTGTGGGATATAAATTGATATGTTATGAGCCAAACCTGTTTTGTTTTTAATCTAGTAAAACATCTTGAACTAGAACTTGAGTGTTTTATGCTTAAACTACAGCATAAATACTGTGATGCCTAAACTAGGTGTTTGCTTCATTCTAGTCCCTGACTCTTACCGTCTGCTCATAACTAGCCCAATGACACTACCAATACCATTGACTTTGTCCAGCTGGTACTACTTTGCTGTAGTGCTTTATTTGGAACCTTATCCTAAACAAGGAACACATGTGAAGCAAATCTTATTTTCTGTGCTGACAATATTTGATGTCTCATGCCCTTACACAAAGTAGTGGCCTGACATAAATATTGCTCTTGAAAACTGAAAAAGTGTCTGTTTCCCCCAATTATACATCTATCACATGGTGATTTATAAAATATTTAGAACATATGAAAAAACAAATTGAAGAAAAATAAAGTGCTCATAAATTATTTCCTGTCCCCCTCTGCCAAACAGGGTGTTATCTTTTTGGTATGTTTTCTTCTAGTATCTTTCCACATGTATTTTTATGAATTTTTTTAAACATAAGATATACATATACTTCAACTCTAGTTTCTCAATTCAGTTTCAAAGACTATTGAAACTAGAAGGAACCAATAAGATGATCTCATTCCTAATGTCTCATTTCACAAATAGGGAAACAGACTTCACAAATATCACACACCTAATAAAGCATGGGACCAGAGCTTGGATTCTAATTTTTGTATAAAGTTAAATCCTGCTATGAAATTGAAACACATTTATAAAACCCAATCTTTGTATGCATTATTCATTTCCAGTTATTTTAGCTTTAGTGGTGGCATGACATGATTAAAGAAATCACTTTATACTGGCATACATAAATAGAAGTCTAATATTTTGTCTTCAGTGTACATTAGATTTATTAGGTTTTATTAGGTTTAGTCATGTCATGCATTCATAAAATCTGGCCAAATATCTAGGGTAATTTAAAAGCAGAATGTATTCTTCTTGGGAGGAAAGTTCTCTATTTTTATCATTTCAACAAATTGTTCAGGTTAGTATACTGGAGGGAAAAAAGGGAAAAAGAATACTCAGTTGTGATGCTACATATTTCAAAACAAAAGTCAGAAGGCTTGTGAGGGCCAGAAATCAATCATCTCAGAATAATGTCAATACTAGTCAGTATCATTAATTATATTTCTTTGTTTGTAGAGTGCTGACAATAGTCTCACCTTCTTTAGGCCAAGAAGTGACAAGGGAATAATGCAGGATGCTGGAACAGACATAGACAAAATATACCCACTGGCTTAAAGTTCCTGATATTCTTCTGTAATTAGAAGCCTAAATCTACAGGGCAGAGTTTCTACTTATACATACTGCAATCTAAGCCTTTTATTTCCACTCAAAAACTTTAATAGTAATGGCTACAATTTACTTGCCATGTTCTTTCTCTTGATTCTTCCCTTCCCCATCATTTATGCTTAGGTGTGTATATATAGAAGCTTTTTTCTTTCTTGTCACCATCTGCTTCTTGCTGAGCTCAAACTAGGTAACAACCGCCTATCTGTGATCAAATGTTATCCCCCAAGCCACATATCATGAAAAGAGTGAACACGTCAGGCAGGAGGAGGGAAAGGTGGCTAATTTTAAAGAGTGGAAGCTGTGATTTGGACATAAATAGGTTGGTAATAATCCCTGAAAGTACCTGCCACTTAGAACAAGAGAAAAAAAAGCCAAACAAGCGGAATGGTTATGATAAAGTATAGTTCTGATTTCAGACTCTCAGGGTTATGACACAACACAAGAAGGTTGTCCAGGGTGTATGTGCAGACCTCCAGGGAGGGAGGACCTCTGCTTTTGGCAAGCAGATCTACAGTTGAAAGCTTCCTATGGTCCCTGGCTCTGGACTGCCTGTGATCCTTTCTCACTGGGCCCAGTAGGGAGGAACTACTCCTTCTATTTGGCAGTTTTTCCATTCTCTGCTAGACCTCTCTGCCACCCCGCACACCCCACACCTTCTCTTCTCTAAAGATAAGCATGTTTTTACTGCAAAATGTCCTGATGTGGCAGGTATTTAGGCTTTCTAACCATCTAACTAATCCTAAAACCTTTCCAATGTGGTAAGCTACCTTTAATGGGGACGATACTGTAGGTGTGTTCTGACAGAGCAGATTGGGACTGACACCTTGTCCTGTTACATGGCTATGAATTCAGTGCAATATCCACTCTCTTTTTGGAGGCCACGTTGTATGGTTGACTTCCATACAATGGAAGACAGTAGACTTACTGTCTGCTAAACTATCTCAAATGTCTGTGTTATTTCCGAAATCCATTACTTTGACTTATAATTGTACTGAAGTAAATTATCTTTCATAGATTTCTATTAATTTTCATTTTGATAGACTTTATCAATTATTATTAAAGACATCTTTGGATCAAAAAATGAACATTGAATGCTCCCAGATGACAGGAGGGGATATCTCAGCAGTAAACATCTTGACTACCTGGTTTCTTGTAGCCATTTGGGGAGAGGGTGTTGATTTTTTTCTGGTTTTTATCAATGTGCCAAAAATAAGATATTTAACTGAGAATCATGATCTACGAAGCTCTTAGCATCATCAAGTCTATTTCTCACACTTTTGACAGCAGAGTTGTACCAGGAGATTTATTAAGGACATATTTTACTGTGGACATTTAAAAATATATACAGAAGCAAAGAGAACAGTACGATAATTTCAATATGGCTGTCTTTTTCAATTCATTTGAATTCAGCCATTTTCAATTCCTGGTCAATCTTGTTTCATCCATACCCTACTAACTCTGCCTGAATTATTTTTGAGGCAATCTCAGAAATCACATTCTATCTCTAAATATTTTGTTATATATATATTTTTTATTTTTTTAATTTTTTTACTTTTTTGTGGTACGCGGGCCTCTCACTGTTGTGGCCTCTCCCGTTGCGGAGCACAGGCTCCGGACGCACAGGCTCAGTGGCCATGGCTCACGGGCCCAGCTGCTCCGTGGCATGTGGGATCTTCCTGGACTGGGGCACGAATCCGTGTACCCTGCATCGGCAGGCGGACTCTCAACCGCTGCACCACCAGGGAAGCCCTGTTATATATATTTTAAAGATAAGGCCTCTTTGTTCTAACAAAACAATAATATCATTATTACAACTAAAAATGAATATCAATATAAACATTATCCTTAGAATCATCAGAAATTCAGATAGTGTTCACCTTTCCCAAATTATATTTTATATTTATTTCTTTGCTTCACTTTATTTTTCCTTCTTTCTTTCCTTTTATTTTTTCATTTTGTTTGAATCAGTGTATATACATATATATAATATATATGTATATATATAATATATTATATATGTATATAATATATATATAATATGTATATAGAACTGGTTTGCATGTCTCTTGTCTCTTAAGGCTCTTTTCATCTCTATAATTTTGTGAATTTTTATATTGTTTTTGTGTATATATATATATGTGTGTGTATATATATATATATATATATATATATATATATTTGTGGGGTTTTTTTGTCCTGTAGAGCTTCTCACAGTTAGATTTTCTGATTGCCTCCACACGGTGTCGCTTAATATGTTTTTTATGTTTCTCTGTTCTTTGAATTGTTTAAAATTCATTAGTTAGGTCTAGAGACTTGGTCAGATTCAGGTTCCTATTTACTTATTTACTTTTGCAATAGTACTTCATAGGTGGTGCTGTGCTATGCTCTCCCATTATGAGGTGTATGATGTTTGGTGATTGGAGGTATGTGTGTTGTATTTAATATCAATTATCTAGCATCTCCCAAAGGTGACTGCAGGTATGTGTGTTGTATTTAATATCATTATGCCCTCATGGGCTTAAATGTATTGAATATGTTTAATCTATTGCATTTATTATCTTTATTGGTACTTAAATTTCCCTTCTTTGGCCAGTACCATTTAGTTTGGCTTCTCACTCCTTTTTTTTTTTTCGGTACGCGGGCCTCTCACGGTCGTGGCCTCTCCCATTGCGGAGCACAGGCTCTGGACGCGCAGGCTCAGCGGCCATGGCTCACGGGACCAGCCGCTCCGCGGCCTGTGGGATCTTCCCAGACCGGGGCACGAACCCGTGTCCCCTGCATCGGCAGGCGGACTCTCAACCACTGCGCCACCAGGGAAGCCCTTCTCACTCCTTTTGATAGGACTCTACTAGTCTCTGATAACTTCATAGCTTTCTGATCTCTCAGGGTTGTCTTTATATCATGAGTGTTGAAGTTATAAACATAGGGACCAATAGCTCTAATAAGTCAAATATTTAGAGTATCTTTCTTGAGGGAACAAGAGGAGGCACTTTCATGGCCAAATGAATTCTAGATTTTGCTTTCTAAAACAAAGAGGGTTTAATAAAAACCAAGAAAGAGAGTTACAGTTTAATTCTTGGTTTCATATTCAAAGGTGGAGCATGGAATTGTCGTGGTGGACTTTTCTTGGATAATAGAATAGCTTGTACCACTGAGAAATAATAATAGCATAGAATCCCAAACAACCAAAATAATCCTTTTAGATTCAACATCTATTTGTTTTCAATGACCCTATGTTCAAAGTCCATAATAGTGCCAAAATCATGTAATCAGAGAGACAAGTATACATGTAAATTATGATAAAAATACCATCTCACATTTGTATAACGTTTCAAACTTCACACAGTGCTTTTACATACATTATCTCCATTTGATTGCAGTCTTTATGACAGATGTTTAAAGGGAAGAATAAACTCAAGGATTATGCTAGTAAGTTGCTACTATCTGGGGAAATCTCAGGGGATTTTTCTTCTCTATGGTTTAAAGAATGAGGAAATATGTGAAATAGTAGATAGATACCCACTGACTTCATTCTGGTAGTATTGGTGTTGTAGTACTGAAAAAAAAATAAAGTTAGGATTATAAAATTGAAATGAGTTAATGGTTATAAAAATAGGAGTATACAGATATATATACAGGTATATCATTTTTATAATATTCATATTTATGAGTACAGTTGGATACACCAAAGATTTTTGTGCTGGGATAGATGGTAACATGGTCACTTGACCAAATGCATTGACCTATTGCTTTTTCTAGGTTGCATATTTTCCCCCTTGTATTTCATCTGTCTCATTTTTAATATTTTCTACTATTTTTTCAAATTCACTAAGAAGTTGGAGTGCTGAATATCTCCAACTATTTTAGTGACATGTCTGGAAAATAAAGGAATATTTTTCTGGAAAGTGATTTGCAGATAGTTACACTTCTGGGCTTGAAGAAATCTAAAGAGTGATTTCTAGTTAGCTTCACCTTTTAGTACTAATCACACCTAAGGTAGTGGCAGTGGAGGGAGGGGGCAAATGTGTAAAGACAGTCCCACTGCAACACAGTCAGTGTAGTGGTGGAGAGATGTGCAATGTATCGTGGGGGTGGAGGAGGAGGACACCTGACCTGTCCTTCTACCCCAGGTACTTAGCACAGTACTGTGAGCATAAAGCAGGGCTCATTGGTTACCGCAAGTAAAATTATGTTGAGATTTGTCACTGTTCCATAAGAGGAAATGATTACACTGTTCTCACCAATACATTTTCATCAAAGTGACTTATTTTCTAGGAAAAAAATACTTTTAAATAATCTGCATCAAACACCTTTTTCAAGAAAAGGAACAGAACAATGTAGAGTAGCTAGAACCATTCTCTATGCTGGGATTTAGGGGTCTGAGAGCATCTTTCTCTGTCTCAGTACCCAGGATCGATGCAGCTAATCCCATTAATGGGTTGTGCTTCCCTTCCTTCCTTATCCCACTACCAGATACCAGAGGTGTGACGATCAAAAGTTTTTTATAGTATAATTTATTTCTGAAAAGTTGCCAGAAATGATCATTAATTCCAGACCATGAGCTAAGTGCTAGAATCTCCATGGCTTATCATCACCAAGCTGGACAAGGTAAGGTCAGGTGCCCATCTTGCTATTCTGTTACTCTCCACTAACGAGATAATATGGAAAATTCTGCTTAAAAAGCTGTCTTTTCAAAAGGAATTGCTGATCAAAGAACCTACCATTAAATAGATGAGATTATTGACCTTAACCAAAAGATCTAATGTTGATAGGCTACCTCTAAGCACCTAAGACTTAATGGTCTCTGTCTACAAAGCCCTTTGATACGGCTTTTATCTTCATATGTACATAACTGTGAGATTTAGAATCTGCTAAGATGTCCTAAATACCATTAGTTATTTTTATGGCTACCTTTAGCAATATTTTAAATACCAGATTATCTTATTTGAATGCTGGTAATTTTAGGAAACTCTTAAGTTTCCAAAGGCTTACAGTGTATCTTCTTTTTGGCTAACAGTTAGCTCTTATTAATTGATTAGTGAGGTCAATAAGTTATCTGGTATCATTTACATTTCCAACAACTGACACTTTCAAATGATGAAGCATTTCAGGTCTAGAGCATCCTCACCGTCCATCAAGAAATATTGAGAGGGAAGTAAGCCTCTACCCCTCAGAGACAGTTTTTAGGAACTTGCCATTTCTCTGATTAATTTCCATATATTTTTTTGAAGTCTCTGCTCTGCTGTCTTCTTTCCAGTTTTACTTTTAGGGGAATGATTTTCTTTTTTCTTCATGTCTCGGTGTATGCTACCATGGATTTCACAGAGCTAGTTTCTCACTTCATGTCCTGTGTGATTAAAAATCATTTGCAAATCAGGCTGTACTTAGATAAAAGCCTCAGCCCATCTGGGATATAATGGAGTGAGATGAACAGTCTCCACTACATCCTCTTCTAACTTCTCGTTAAAATAATAATGACAAATAAAAGAGAAGGCTATTCAATTACACTTGGAAATTATGGATAACATCCAACAATTTTACTATAGGAAAAAAATTTCTACTGTTTGTTACATGGACAAACTTACAGAAAAATCACAATAAGTTGATTAGGTCAATCTAATTAACAGCTTCCGCCAACAAAATATTGTATACACCTGCCTTGAAAACTAAAGTCCAATACCAAAGAGCCTCGGTAGAAATTTAGGAGTTGTCTCCTGAGCGTGCTTAGGTCATGTTTTCTCTTAATACCCCATACACAATTTATACCTCACAGGAAATTCTATTTCTGTGCTTAGTTAGAAAATACAATTCCTGGTACAAAATAAGGCATGTATAGGGGTAAATTAGTGGTTGGGAACCACACACCATGATGTAGACTCTCCACAGAAAGCTTATGTTGATGAAGGAGCTGTCAGAGTGACAGAGACCTGAATGAAGGGGTTGTTGGAGGGATATACTACGTATGGTCAAGAAGAATCATAATTTGTTAAATTTCTTTAAAATTAAAATGCTTGGTATAGTTAGATAACCATGAGATTTAAAGATAGATGAATGGTGTGGATGTGATGGTAAGAACTTTTGCAGCTAATATAAGGGACAGCCACTTGAATATTTGGAAAAAATCATACCTCTTTGAAAGATACTTCCATAAAATAAACAAAAAATTAGATGTTTTCCATTAAGTTATGGGAAGCTCAAATGTACATTTGAAAATCTTCAGGTTGGTAATTGAATTTTTTGATTAAAAATTTTTTTAAATGATATCAAAATTTCTAATCACTGAAGACTAAAGGTAAGCAGAAACTAGACCATAATGCAAGATAGATGACCAAGGAAAAATCGAAGGAGTATAAAAATTTTAAGTATAAAATATGAGCAAGTATAGTTGCTATGACAACATATTTAAATAGTAGCTACTTTATTATAAAAGCAGTGTTGGAATTGTATTAATATAACACTACTGTCTGACACCTTCAAGATGTATAACACAAATACTGTATAGAAAAAGAACTTAATGGAAAGGTCAACAATGAAAACAGGAAAAGCGGTGTCAATATTATTAATCAGACAATGTAGAAGTATAAAGTGAGGGAAAGAGAGTCACTATATTTCAATAAAAGTATAATAAAGCAATTTTAATTTCTACTGTGTCACCCTCAAAAATATATGTTAAAAATCCTATTAATTATGTTTTGAGACAATATCAGGAATCTATTTGTGGAAGATTTCCATTCCTGTTGTCTGGTACAGATCAACAGGACATAACACTGTTTTGGATAAAATAAATAGAGCTTAGAAAACACATCTCTTCTTATAGAATACAGTGATGACTCTGAGTTTCATGAATTTAGTTTTAATTGGATAAAATCTTCACTTTGGGAACTTATTTGATTTTAATTTAGAAGATGAAAAAAACTTATGCATAAACTGGTGACATTAACATTTTTAAGCATACATAATCAAGTATTTTCTGAGTGCACTCAGAAGGTAAGTTGAGCAGGGAGGCATGAGACACTTAATCCATGCAACTGACAGGAATACTTTCCTTCAAATATTAAAAGCATTTAACTGAGGATTTTTTGTCCTGCTTATCTTGAATCATATTTCCATGTTACAGGATATCCTCTGTTTTTGTCTTATTTGGGAAAAACTAAAGATATTGCTAAAGGCTCTTTTCCCATATACGTTATTACAGAGTATTGAGTAGAGTTCCCTGTGTTATACAGTATGTCCTTGTTGATTGTCTATTTTATGTATAGTAGTGTGTATATGTTAATCCCAGCCTCCTAAATTATCCCTCCCCCCACCTGAGAATCTGAAAAAGAATAGATATATGTATAACTAAATCACTTTGCTGTACACCTGAGACTAACACAACATTGTAAATCAACTATACTCTAGCATAAAATAAAAATTTTAAAAAGATATTGCTAAAGTTGACTGGGAAAGATTTATAATTTTATTGGGAAATAAATAATTTATATCTTTTGACATTTCACTTTAGAAGATGATGCTATTAGTACCCCTACCCTTTGTTTTACTTCTCCAGTTTCACAAATTTTGGGCATATGTACTTTCATTTTAATATTCCTAAGATTGAATTTTATGTTATAAACCACAATGAAGTTTTTTTTTGAGTGTGTGGTTCATCTATGGATTTATTCTAGACTTTCTAAAAAATATATTGAACAGTAATTACATTATAGTGCCTGTGAAAATACTATTCACTGCATAGCCAAGAACTGAACTCATCCTACATTTATACATTTTTTGGTATTTCCTATTCATCTTATAATTGATAATGTCTTTTCACTCATGTTCAATTTTTCTCTTGTTTGCCTTTATCACATTCTCATTGTCCTTTCCCTATTCTGCACCAAATCCCACCTTCTATTGAGTCCCATTTGCCCAGAGACTTCCTTCCAAGAGCCCTCAGCAATCCTGCCCCTAATGCAGATGCTGTTCTTTAAAACTTCTAAACAGCTGTCACTTTGACATTCCTTCTGTGCTTTCCTAGGTAGATTTATTCCTTTATTTCATGTTTCTTAATTCTTAGATTACTCATTGGTTTCATTCACACTTTCTTAACTAACTTCATAAAGAAAGGTGGGTGAGAGATAAATTTTCTAAGTTCTTATATATCTGAAACTACTTTTATTCTACAACGGCACTTGATTAATAATTAGGCAGAGTATGGAGTGCATGATGAAAACTGTTTACCTAAACAACTTGGAGGGCATTGCTGCATTGTCTTCTTTGATCTAGTGTGACTGATGGAAAGTATATCAGTTTGGTTATCGTTTCTTTTGGGATGACAGTTTTCTCCCTGTGAACATTTTTAGGGTCTTTCTTTATCTTTGATGTTATGAAATACCACAATAATACTCCTAGAGTTAGGTCTTCCTTTATTCATTTGGAGCGGCCTTTTCAATCAGGAGACTCTGAGAAAATGTCAGTTATTTGTCCTTTAATAATTTTCCTGGCATTTTCTCTTTTCTCTATTAGGCAGATGTTCTGGGTTGATGCTCTTTTATTTTTCCTCTTTTCTTTCCCATTTCTTTGTGTTTTTTGTTTTATATTATGGATGATTTTCTCAACATTATCTCCTAAAACTTCTATTTATTTTTCTTTACCAGTCATGTTTTAAAATTTCAAGAGTTTTCCCTTGTTCTCTGATCTTTTTTCATAAATTCCTGATTTTAAAGATAAACTAACTGAAAACACTAGTAAGAGACATTTTATAACTCTCTCGACCACCCCAATTCATCATTATTTTCTGGGACATTTTTTTCCTGTTTACCTTGGTCTTTATCGGTTTTCAAGATTTCCTCAAAAGATGTTTGTTCGTATTTAAACATGAGGAAATGGAAGGCCATTTGAGATCTCAGGGTACTTGTGCTAGGTTTCTGAAATGATTGGCCATTATTGGGGTGACAGAGATAATACATGTTAGGACTCCTAAATGTTGGATGCAGAGGGTTTAATCTGAATCTCCAACTTGACATTAGCATCATAATTCACTTCCACCATCTGTCCGTTTTATCTTGTGTTCCTTAGTTCCAAGGTTCCCTGAGGTACTTTCAAGCAAATAACTTTCTCTTCAGCCATGTATGCCTCTATACACATTCTAGGTTGTATTTGCTCTGCCCTGTTGCATCACTTACTGCATTGTTTTATTACTTATTGAAATCTCTCATTCTTAGATAACCCATCTTCTATTTATTACTTGTTGTATGACTATAAGTTTTCTATTCTTTTACAATAAATGTGATGTTACCCTTAGGATGGAGAGAAGTTGACATGTGATCAGTCTGCCATCTTTAAAAAGCTCAGTTTGGTTCTTACTTAACTTTGTAAGTGCTCATAGACACAAAAAATACCAAAAGGGTGCTGTATTGAATTGACAGAGAAGAAAATGCACATGCTTAAAATGTACACTTTGATAAATTTTGACATATGCATATGCTTGTGAAACAAACACAATAAAAATAATGAACATAGCCATCACCCCCCCAAAGTTTCCTCATGCCCATGTAGTCCTTTTCTCTCACCCTGCCCCCTCCTTAACCACCACCAACAACTTCTGTCTGGTTCTCTGTCATATAGATTAGTTTGCATTTCCTATAATTTTATGTAAGTGGAATCATATTCAACCATTTTGTCTGGCTTCTTTCACTCAGCATAATTACTTTGAGATTCATCCATGTTGCTTAATATATCAAAAGTTCATCATTTTTATTACTGAGTAATATTGCATTGTATGGTTAGACTACAACTTGTTTACTCATTCACCTGTTGATGGACATTTGGGTTGTTTCAAGTTTTTGGCTATTAATAATAAAGTTTCTATGAACATTTGTATATAAGTCTTTGTATAGACATGCTTTTATTTCTTTTGAGTAGTTACCTAATAGTGGAATGGCTGGATCACATGGTGGGTGTGAGATGGTCTCAGCCTCATGTGTCCCTCTGCAGTCATGTTTAGAGGGCCTAGGCTTCTGAAGCTTTGGAAATAGGAGCTGATCCAATTGAATTTTTTTATACCAGCAAAAAGATTTATGAAAGATGATTTTTAAGACCTACCATTTAAATTACCATTTTTTAATAGCAACAAACATTGAAGTACTGCTATGGACTGAATTGTTTCCCACCAAAATTCATATGTAAAAGTCTAAACTCCCATTGTGAGTATATTTGGAGATAGGGCCTTTATGGAGGTAACTAAGGTTAAATGAGATGATAAGGGTGGAGCCCTGATCCAACAGTATTGATGGCCTTATAAAAAAAAACCAAAGAGCTCTCTCTCTTCACCATGTAAGGACACAGTGAGAATGCAGCTGTCTGCAAGCTAGGAAGAGAGCACTGAAATCAAATCAGCTGGCACCTTGATCTTGGCTTTCCCATCCTTCAGAACGCAGAAAATAAATTTGTTGTTTAAGTCACCCAGTCTATGGTATTTTGTTATGGCAGATGGAGCAAACTAATACAAGTAACTAGAAATAAGTCTCATAAGATAAGAGATGAGAGATGCATTGTCTTTGTTGAGAAAATTATACAACTTCATTGAAAGACATTGAACAGATTTAAATAAATTATTTGAAAGGCAGTATTATAAGAAAGTCAATTGTCTTTGAATAAATCTATGAATTCAGTTTAATTCTAATCAAAATCAAGACAGAGTCACAAACTTGTAATCAAAAGCAAAGTTTTAATAATGATGAAGGCAATTAAAAAAGAACAAGGTGAGGGACCTCCTTTACCAGGTTCCAAGACTCATTATTAGGCTTTGATAATTAAGAGTATTCTGCTGGAGAGCTGGAAATAGATCAAAGGAAAAGGTTCAGACTCAGATCTGTCCACATTGATGAAAACTTTATATCTGACCAAGGTGGTATTGTAGATTAGTGGAGAAAGGATGAACATAAAATAAATGGTGCTAGGAAAATGAATTATGCATATAATATAAAAAATGGATATCTACCTCACATTACACACAAAAGAAAATCCATTAGGTTTTAGGTCATTTGAGATACCTAAATAGAAAGGACAAAAGTTAAACTTTCTAAAGAAAATATGGATGTTTGTTTTTTGACCTCAGGACTGAGAAGAATGTCCTAAATCAGAGCTCCAACATACAAACCACAAAAGAAATATTGTTAAATTTAGTATCACTCAATTTTAAACTTCTGTTCCACAAAAGATGCAGTAGAAACATGATATGGAAGTCACAAATTAAGAGATATTTGCAGTAAATGTAATCAACAAAAGGTGTATATCACACAGAACTACAAATCAAGAAGGGAACTTGGTAGAAAAGTGGGTAGAATATATGAACAATCATTTCACAGAAAAGAAAGCACAACTGATTGATGAATTATGAAGAGATGCTCATATTCAGATAAGTAAAAGTGAAGATCAGGCTCACATTCAGGTAAGCAAAACTGAAGACCATAATGAGATTTGATTTTATGCCTTACTATACTGGTGATAAGTAAACACTTACATACACACAGAACAAACATCACAGCTACTAATTACATTAAATATTTAGAGAAGACGTAATGAAATAGGAATTCTTATACCCGGTTGGTAAGAGTGTAAATTAGGACAACCACTTTGGAAAATATAAATTGACATTGCCTAGTAAATTTGGGCACATCTTTTTTCTAACAATCACACTTCTAGATACAGAAACCCTTACAGATGTTCATGAGGAAACTAAACAAGAATGTGTATAGTAGAATTGTTTGCACTAGCAAAACATGATAAGCAAACCAAATACTTATCAATAAGAGAGTGGACAAATAAAAGTGTGGTGCATTAATATAATTTGATATTATAGTGCTAGGAAACATTGACATAACACTATGTGAGCATATCTCATAATGTTTAAACAAAAAGAAAAATGTTAGAGAAGACTTTTTAAGGTATATTCTTATTTTTTACATTATGTATATAAAGATTAAAACACGTAAACCTAAAAAATGAATTGAGGAAACATTCAAATGTAATAAATATAAAGAAAGGAAATGTCTAACATAAAATTCAGGATAATACATCACTGAGTGTGGGAGGGAAATGACTGGTGGGGAACACATGAAGAAATTCAGTTAAATAGGTGAAATTCTATTTACTAAGCTGGGTAATGGATAAATATCTATATTTTCATTATAGTTATATGTGTAGAATATAATCTTTCAGGTATTTTCTGCATACTTTATAAATGTGATATATACTTTTAAAATTATGAAATATCACAAAATAAATTATAAATTATACTTCTTTTTCTTATTTACCAAATTTCTGTGGTATTTTTTGACTCCCCCTTTTGAAAGATAAAGAATTTTGTGTAATTGTAATGACATTCCCTGCCATTACTTCTCTGTCTCTGACCCCTGTTTTTTATTAGATTATTATCTTTATATTGTCAAGGATTATGGCAATGACATTTTCTGTATAATTATAATGAGGTCTACTAAGCTTTCTCTAAAGATTGTGTCTGAATATTTAACTGCAATAAAACTACATTTACATTTTTATGATTATAAGAATATTATCTAAAACAGAACAATGTAATGTGGTTGTAAATTTGTCACCTACTGCCTGCAGGTGAATTTTGAAGTGTCGTATTCTCATGGATTATCTTTAAATTCCTTTTGAATTCATTTAGAATCATCAACGATTCTCAAACTTAATGAATATCAGTTACCTTGGGAAATTTGAAAAATACTGATACTTAAGTCTCACTTGTAGACATCGGATTTTTCTTTTTTCTTGCAAGGGTTGAAGGTAGATAGTTTGAGCACAGGGATTTAAAATCTTCCAACTGATTCAAATTTGGCCTAATTATGATTTATATGCTACTATTTCTTGTATCCCATTTTTTCTCTTTTTAAAATATTTATATCTTCAAAATTCTACTGAACTTTCTTCAAGTACATTTTTAAAATAATTTTTTAGTAAGTTTCTGAGTCCTTGCCTATTTGAAAATGTCTTATTTAGTCTAATATCTGATTGACAGCTGAGTATAGATTTCTAAGACCAAAACATATTCAAAAAATTATATTTCAACAGTTAGTAATGCTGATGAGAAGTCTGATGTCAGTCTGCTTTTAAAACTTACGTAGATTAGATTACTTTTGTAGATTTTAAAAAAGCTTTTAATACTTTTTTTCAGAGCTCTTGTTATTTTTATTAATTATGATTTAACACAACTGGCAAGCTACAAAATCTAGCTCAGCATGTCTAAAGTTAGGTAACCCTCTCCCACTGATTTTATCTTTTTATTAGTATTTAATATTTGTTTATTTTTTATTAGGTTATAGTTGTTTAACGATTAATGGTTTGTTTTTCTTCTTGGAGTTCTGAAGTTTCTATGGTATGTGTCTTTCTATGGGTCTTTTGCTTAGCACTGGGCAGCCTCTTTCAGTATAAATATTATCTTTTTCTTCCAGTTTTATTGAGATATAATTGACATATAGCACTGTCCAGGTTTAAAGTGTACTGCATAATGATTTGACTTTCATACATCATGAAATTATTACCACAATACATTCAATGAACATCCATCTCAAATAGAAAATTAAAAAAATTTTTTCCCTGTGATGAGAGCTCGTCGGATATATTCTTTTAACAATTTTCATACATATACAGCAGTGTTAATTATATTAATCACGTCTTATATTACATCTCTAGTACTTATTTATCTAACAACTTAAAGTTTGTACCTTTTGACCATCTTCATTCAATTATCTTTTATTAGCTCTGGGAAATACCCTCTTATTTTTCTCTTCTGTTCTCTGTTTCTGAAACTCGTTTATAGCATGTTCAATAGAAATATAATGCAAGCCATGTGTGTCATTTCAAGTTTTCTAGTAGGTATATTAAGAAAAAAAGAAAACTAAAAGGAAACAAGCAAAAAGAGTTTAAATGATACTAAAATTAAAACATTTTGCTTAAAAAAATTTTTTTTAGTGTTAAGCCTTTGAAATCTTCTGTGTATTTTATGCTTATGACATATTTCAATTCAGACTAACCACATTTAAAGCATTCAACAGCATCTGTGGCTAGTGTATTGGGCAGTTGTCATTCTATTAAGCAGATGGCCAACTTGGAGTTCTTCTCTTTGTCTCTTACTTTTTTGGGATATATTCCATTTCTTTTAGCTCTATAATCTGGAAGACTACAAATTTAAACTTTCAAATTACCGTCTTGGACTTTAGTACTATCCATTTTATTGTTTAGTTTATTCACTGATCTTTCTTCCTTCTTCCCTTCCCTTCCACTTCCCTCTCTTCACCTCCCCTTTCTTTCTCTCCCTTTCCCTACCCTTCCCTTCCCTTCTCTGACTTCCCCTCTTCTGCTCTGCCCTCCCCTCCCCTACTTTCCCTTCCCTTCTCTCCCCTACCCCTTTCTATATCATACATTCATTTGCCAAGAACTATGTCATAGCATCTTATTTGCTTCTGGATGCAATATTGCCTTAAATTTACCTGAGGATAATAAATTATATTTTTTAAAAGAATGTTTACAATTTCTATATATGTTCTAAATTATCGATTTCATTTGGGATCAGTTTTGCTTAGTTTCTTGCTTATTTTTCATATAGGTAGTTCCTCTTAAATATCCAATGAACCTCTGCTTTAAATTCTTATTTATGAATGAAGGATCTTATTGATCAGTACAGGTGATGGGTATGTTGCCTGGAGGGATGACCATGTGCTCCATATAAATACCATGATGACAGGCAGACTTCCCTAATGCTGCATGGGAGATTAAAAAGGTATAGTTTTCAAGCAATGAAAATTTTAATCTAGAGTCTCTGTGTGTGTGAGAGAGTTTGTGTAAGCTCGTGAACTGTTAAATTCCCCGGGGATGGGGAATATGTCATTTTTATTATTTTTTTAAATTTATTTTTATTGGAGTATAGTTGCTTTACAATGTTGTCTTAGTTTCTGCTGTACAGCAAAGTGAATCAGCTATATGTATACATATATCCCCTCTTTTTTCGATACACTACTCATATTTTCACATGGTACCTGAATTGTAGTAGGAATTCGTTTGAATTAATAAGTGATTCTTTTTATTCTTCTTTGTTGCTTTTAGTTTTCTATTTTTTGTTAACCTGATCTTTGTTTACTATGTTATTTTTTATTTGGAAATATTGCTAGATTTGGAAATCTAGCAATACCGGTGTAAATTAAGAAACTGATGGGTTTGAAGCTATATGTCAAATAGAAATGTGCTTATGTAGACATGTATATGTACACATGCTTAATGTCAAATATAAAAGTGAATGTATTGACTTCACAGCACATAATAAAGTTCGTTCATTTATCTTACCTCCTCTCCTCTTTTAACACTTCCTCTAGGGATGTCTGTGACCTTAGTCCTAGTCCATTAGCAACAGTAAATAGGTAAATTTCTTTCAGAATTTATAAAATATCCATCTATTTGTCCTCATTAGGTATGTTGTTATTGACCTTTTTATACATTTGTACAGACTTAATGCTCTATGTTAGGCTTTTCTTTCCATAATTTAACCACTTAACCAATTAGAATTTGTTTATTCTACATTAGCTTTTGGTTCCCAGGATTTTCCATCTTCAAGTGGGCATGAAATGAAGGAAGCATTACTGCTATATTTCCTGATTTTTTTTTTTTTTGGTTTGCTTAGGAAAATATCTTCCAGTTTATGAAAATGTCTTTCAAACTTAGATGCGAGTAGAATTTTTGAGTTACATCTCTTTGTTCCCGACACATCGTAGATCAACATCCTGGCATCTAACATTGCCTAGGAGAAGAGTCAGAGGTCAGCTTTACTTATTCAGTTTTCTTTCTGAATGACATGTGGACTTTGCCTGGATAATTAGGAAATTTCTTTATTATTTTTGGATTTCTGTAAATTCACTGGGATATCCTTTGGTGCACATTGCTTTCAATCATCTTTCCTTTGAATCTGACTCTTCAGGTCTTCTTTATTTCAGGACATTTTTATTATACTATATATTTGAAAAAAATTTGTTTTACTCCATGTGTTCTAGTTTGCTTTCCCAAGAGCAATTACTCAAAAATTGAATCCATTGCCTTTTCTTCTTATTGTTGTTTTCTGTCTAATCATTGTGATCTCTTTATCTTTTTACTCTGAATTTTATGTGATTATTTTTTCCCCAAGATTTACTTTCCTACCCCTGAACAAACTTACTCTACTGTAATTCAATTCCTTTCTGCTTCTAATGGTATGTCAAATAGTTTAAAGGTTTTAATTTCCTCTTCAATTTCTTTGGCAAGCTTGTCAGTTACCTCTCCATTGTATTCCATTTTTGAAACTTTGTTGATATCCTGCATTATTTTTGGTCTCTTTCATCACTTAATTCATGGACTCCACATTATCTCTAAATTCCTTAAGCATACAGAAAAATTTTGCCTCACATTTCCTTCTGTTTCCTTTGGATGCATTTTCCAAAGAATTTTTCATCTACATTGCACTTGTGATTTCCATTATTTTATTCTTTGTCTTTTTTTGCTTTTTGTTCCATATAAATGAATGCAATTCATTCCCAGCCTTCTATTTGTCATGTCCCCCCCCCTCCCCCCGCCATTGCAACAGATACATTTCCTGACTTTCCTTTTTGTTAATGTTACCATGGTTGAATTGTCCCCTCAATCCTTGGCCAGGAGAACTATATGCTGATACTTAGTATCTTTGATTTTGTCATTTAACCATTGATGGCAGTGGGAAGGAATGGGCTTAGATAGTGTATCATCAGCAGCCATAGTTTAACTCTTATCTCTGAGTATATTTTCTCTGTCCAGAGTATGAATTACCCTGGTTGGGGGAATTGAGGAATTAATTACACTAGTATTTTGACACAATGAAAATGATTGATGAATTATTACATATAAATATTTCTATTAAGATTTGCCAAGTTCAGATCAAGTACATCCTCTCACATGAAACTTTTCCCACTACCCTCCTTCCCAGTGGTCTCTGTCGCTTTGATATTCTTATGAAGCTTCCTGTTAGCAAGTGATGCCATGTTAAATATGTACTGCCATGTAGCGCTCATTGTGGTTTCTCCTAGATCAGTCGTGACTCTCTAACTTTATGTAGGTTCTCTGATGACAAGAATGGTGCCTTTTACTTTTGCTTCGTCCATGACTCCTAACACATTTTAAGGTACATGGTAAGTACAAAAGTAACACTTCTTGATTGGTTATTGACTAAACTATTATCTTTTGGAAAGATAAGGTTGGATTACCTTTTGATTCAAGTAATTATGTTGGAAGCATGTTTAAAGCATCTACAATGTCCTAGATAGTTACTGGGTACCATCAAACACATTGCATAATTTTTATCCCTTGATAACCCTGTAAGTGTTATTAACACTATATTACAGATGAAAACACTATGGCCTACTGATAGATTAACTCCCCAAGTTCTCACAGATAATAAAAGAATTAATAATTAAATGCCACTTCTAACATGACAGCTTATGTTTTCTTCCTCAAGGTATTCAGTGGCATTCCTTGTAGAATTCAATTATTCCTTATAGAAATAAGATATTCTCTCCATGATTTGAAAGATACTTCCTCAGAGTTTAGACAGTACCCATATTTTAGAATATCATATTTTGAAATTTTTGTTTTGCTATAATTAAGCTGAAAGAAGTTTCATAATCTTCTTCCCACTCAACCCTGACATTCCTAAGGTATGGAACTCATCATCATTATCCAAAGTGACTGCTAGAGCTACAGCCATCGCTTGTGTGTTACAAGTGGCACAGTGAAGGAAGAGGAAAAGGGACATTTCATTGAAATCATTTGGCTACTCCTAGTTGTTGTTTAAATGCTAATTTCTTCAGTGGCCTATGGTGACTTCAAATAATGAGGAAACAGATGGCAATTAGGGTTTGGCAGAAATTCTTGTAAAACTCATTGCAGCCTCGGAGGACTGGAGATGAATTACATGACCAGAAGCTAAAATGAACTATAGCAAGCACCATCCCATGGATTCAGAGGACATGAAAAGAAAGGAAAAATGATTGACAGTGTTTTATGCCAGAAATGCATCTTTGAAGAGATTATGATCCAAGGACCTTGGGTAACAGGGTTTCCCTTTCCAGAAATACATTCCCTTTACGAAATGAGGGACACCTGAACTTCATGTTCATCTTTTTTTTTTTTTTTTGCGGTATGCAGACCTCTCACTGTTGTGACCTCTCCTGTTGCAGAGCACAGGCTCTGGACGCGCAGGCTCAGCGGCCATGGCTCATGGGCCTAGCCGCTCCGCGGCATGTGGGATCTTCCCAGACTGGGGCACGAACCCGTGTCCCCTGTGTTGGCAGGCGGACTCTCAACCACTGCGCCACCAGGGAAGCCCCATGTTCATCTTTTAATTTATTTATTAATTCAACAACTATTTCGATAGCTTTACTGAAATATAATTCACCTACCATGATATTCATCTATTTAAAGTGTAGAAGTCAGTGGGTTTCAGTATATTTACAGAGTTATGATATTATCACCACAATCTAATTTTTTAATATTCCCATTAATATAAAAAGAAACCCTGTTCCCATTAATAGTCACTCCCATTTCTCACTCCTCTTTCTTCTTTCTCCCCTGCTACAATCACAGGCAGCCACTAATCTTTGTGTCTCTATAGATTTGTCTATTATAGATATTTGATAAAAATGAAATTATGTGAAATGTGGTCATTTGTGACTGGATTCTTTCATTTAAAACATAATGATTTCATCTCTATTGTAGCAAGTATCAGTAATTGAATCAATAACTATTTTTGAGTGTGAATTGTATAACGGGTTCAGTAAGACATGAGGGATATAACTAGAGCAGGGGAGACATGGTGCCTGTCCTTCTAGAGCTTTTAGCTTAATGGGTGAAGGCTTGAAAAAATCATTACAGAAATAGCTATATAATTAAAATTGTGATAAAGCTAGTAGGGATATCACAAGGATGTCAAAGTAACCTGAAATGTCAAGAAAGGAGTTTTGGTGAAAGTCATATTTAAATTGAGGACTCAGCTATGAGGAAGAATTGGCCAAAGAAAGAGGCATCAACATGTGATTATTGAACTCCTGCTATATACCAGGCTAAATAAAAGGTCAGGAACCAGAGAGATAAAGACATGGTTATTGTCTTGAAGCAGCTTATGACACAGTGAGGCATCACAATAGATAGATACACAATGCCAGTATAGTGATAAATCCTGTAAGAGTGGTAAACTCACTGACAATTAGGAACTTAGGGGAGAGGCATCTGGCATGGTCAGGGGACTGAGGCTTAAATAAATCTTCCTGTGAAAGTTGATGTGTCAGCTGAGTTCTAACAGAGAAAAGGACCCATCCACCTGAAGAATGACCAGAAGGCTGTTTCAAGCAAAAATAGCAAAATCGGCAGAGGCTTGAGATGACAAGAGAGCAGGCTGCTTTCAGGAAGTGCATTCTGTAACAGAGCTTTGTGAAAGTGTCCTGATTAATTCAGGAATCTCTAATGGGCTCTAATCTTTTACCTGTTTTCTAACACCATATAGCTTTGGATTGTCTCCAGTCATGAGAGTGTAGCTCCGTGTTCTGCGTGTGGTCCTTTTAAAGACAAAGCATTTTAATGAAAACCACAGTATTCTAAGAATGTAACTACCTCATCACATGAGATTGGTCTGCACTGTTGTGTGTTAAAATGAAGCATCGTGTGTAGCACTTAGTCCATATCCGGGACATTAGTCTGTAGATCCATATTTAGTTAGGCTTATTGAGTTTGGCTCATATTATTAACATTATTATGGAACTAATAATGGATGTATGTTTCATTTTCCATTAGCAGAGCATTCTAGTTATAATACTCAAGCAATAGCTCAAGAGATATTTCCAATAAAATATCCCATTTATAGTCACTAGTGGAAAAATAAAACACTCAATCCTCTGGCATAAAAATTTAAGTTTACTAAAGTGAATTTAACTTGGTGACTTAAAGGGATATTTCATTGAGTCATGCCAGCTAGATCTTTGAAGAAAAGGTTAGAGGAGAAGGGAACTCAAGGTTGGGACCAGGAAGTATTGATGAAAAACTCAGCTTCCAATCACTGTTAGTATCACAAAAAGGATCTAATACATTAGCTGAATAAGAAAACTCATGAATCTCAGATTCATATCAGGAGTTTCTCTAGCTTGCGCTTGGATCCTAACTCTACTTCTGTGCTCTATTTCTAGAGTATAATATGGAGAGGGACTAATGGAGCAGGTTTGGAAGACAACTATGAATGGTCAGTAGGGTGAATCTTCCTCATGGAAAACCTGTTTTTGCCTTTATGGTTCACAGTATGTTGGCAGGAGATGGGGAGCTATAGCTGCTACTGCTTATTTGGGTGAGTTAAGATCTCTGAAAAAAGCTTTTCCCTCCAACATACCTGCTGTATGATTAGGACATCCTCATAGTTCACCTGAAATTTTGATGAAGTACATAGATCTCTGGCTGTAATGGAGGGAGTTGTCCTCCAGGCCACTAGGGGAAACTTTATCTCTGCTCTTATTCTAGTGGTCAACTTATACTCCTCAAATAGTTTTCTACCATTTTTTGTTGCTGTTGGTGGTGGTCTATTTGTTCTTTTTTACTGTGTGCCTCAGAGAGCCTCAGAATAATGAATAGTGATTAGCATCAGGGATTACTAAAATATATCTTCATGGATATAAATACATGATCTTATAGGATTTATTTATCCAATAAATATTTGTTGAGCATCTCCTGTGGAGCAGGCTCTGTTTTCAGTGCAGGCAATTGGTAATGAACAAGAAACACAAGATTCCTACCTTCATGGAACTTATATCCTAGCATTTCATCACAATCTATATAGGTCACAGGATCAAGAAGAGGGATCTTGTCAAGGTGAGGCTCCTTTATATCCTTGGATTCCTTGCTGTTTTATATTTAGTGTTCAGATCATGCAGAGATTAGAACAGTTGCATTTAGGTGGCAAGAGCTGAAGAAAATGTCTGTTCTTAGAAGCCATGAAAGGAACTTGATAAGGAGACATAACTAAAGAGTAAAGCTATTCCTTGCAGGAAAGCTAATCTAACTTCAGTTTACTTTACATTTATGCCTTTTCTTAATTTTGTTATTCTTTAGCTTTTTTTTTGAAGTCCCATTTTAAACTATTTATTTTCTTCTAGAGTTCTTATTAACTCGTTGACCTTCCGTCATTAAGTAGCTCAGTTGTTCTCCATTCCTTGTCTCTAGGGATAGATAAAACAACTCAAAATAAAGAAGGATTTTCTCTCTAAGCTGTATTTCAAAAGCTTAGGTCCTGAGGAAAAATAAAATCACAACAACAAAGGTAAGAGAATTGGGAGAGTGGAATGGAAGCAATTGGAGCTGAATCATCAATTTCTCCAGACTGGTAGTTCTGCTGGATAAACCCTGGGATGAGGAAAGAACTCCCTGATGGGTCTGTGGGATCTGAGAATGAGACTTGAGCCAATTTGCTGGAGTGTAGAACTCCTTGAGATGTCAAGACCCTAGAGAAGAAATGCATCTGAGCAGAGGTAGTCTTAGATAATCTCACAGTTTCCTAAACCCTAGCATGTTGTCAAAGCAGCAGAATAGAATGGTTGCTTTACACTTAAGATGGTGGAGGCATAGCAGAAAGAGCTGCCAGATCTGAAGGCGTCATGTGCATAGAATCAAGTGTCATCTCTGTAGCAGCCTGTGTGGTCAGCTCTCCAAGGACCAGGAGCGATGACAAGTGCCCTAGTGGATTCATGTTTGGTCAGATTGTTCTATCAGGTGCTGCTCCCCCGACTCCCCGATACACACATGTATGCTGGTATGTCTGATATCTACATGCTCCCTGTGGCAGAGCCACAACTCTAGATGGATAAGGATCCTTAAACAAAAGGAAGGAAGCCAGGGAGGGAGGCAGGAAAAAATGAAGGGAGGGAGCAGGGAAGGAAGGAATATAGTTTGTGGCCTGAGATTCCTTCTTGCTGTATTTGCTCTGATGTTTCAGCCCTATCTCCCTGAAGCTGGAGCCCATAATGGGGGAGGGTCTTGGGGACCAGCTCGAACCAGAGTGTTCTAGGTTCTTCTCCCCAGGGCAGTAGTAGAAAGAGATATTCAGGAGAGAGTGATCTGTGGGGAAAGTATGATGATCCTGGTTTAGGTCACTTTTCCTAAGTTTGTTGAATCTGGCTTTTAATCAAAAAGGTAGTGATTTCTTTTATATAAGGTGTCACTTTCTGGTAATTGTAATTCTATAGGTTTGGATATTTGTTGCTGCACCCTGCTCTGCTTTATTTTCTCTAGAGTCATCCTTGGTCTCTTCCTCCTGAAAGAAAAGCATGAAAAAAAAATCACAAAGTGAATTTAAACTGCTTTCTGTCTATATTCCATTTTTGTATATTTCACCACTTAATATTAACGTATCCTTATATATTATAAAACAAATAATTTGAGCTTCAGGGGGAAGAGCTCAAGTAATCTTCGAATTGTTACTTCTTACTTTTCTCTAACTTCCCAAGTCAGCATCTTCAATTAGATTTCCTTTATTTATAAATAAGACTTTTTTAACATCTTTATTAGAGTATAATTGCTTTACAATGGTGTGTCAGTTTCTGCTTTATAACAAAGTGAGTCAGTTATACATATACATATGTCCCCATATCTCTTCCCTCTTGCATCTCCCTCCCTCCCACCCTCCCTATCCCACCCCTCTAGGTGGTCACAAACCACCGAGCTGCTCTCCCTGTGCTGTGCGGCTGCTTCCCACTAGCTATCTATTTTACGTTTGGTAGTGTATATATGTCCATGCCACTCTCTCACTTTGTCCCAGCTTACCCTCCCCCCTCCCCGTATCCTCAAGTCCGTTCTCTAGTAGGTCTGCATCTTTATTCCTGTCTTGCCCCTAGGTTCTTCTGACCATTTTCTTTTCTATTTTTTTTTTTTAGATTCCATATATATGTGTTAGTATACGTTATTTGTTTTTCTCTTTCTGATTTACTTCACTCAGTATGACAGTCTCTAGGTCCATCCACCTCACTACAAATAACTCAGTTTCGTTCCTTTTTATGCCTGAGTAATATTCCATTGTAAATATGTGCCACATCTTCTTTATCCATTCATCTGTTGATGGACACTTAGGTTGCTTCCATGTCCTGGCTATTGTAAATAGAGCTGCAATGAACATTGTGGTACATGACTCTTTTTGAGTTATGGTTTTCTCAGGGTATATGCCCAGTAGTGGGATTGCTGGGTCATATGGTAGTTCTATTTGTAGTTTTTTAAGGAACATCCATACTGTTCTCCATAGTGGCTGTATCAGTTTACATTCCCACCAACAGTGCAAGAGGGTTCCTTTTTCTCCACACCCTCTCCAGCATTTATTGTTTGTAGGTTTTTTTGATGATGGCCATTCTGACCGGTGTGAGATGATATCTCATTGTAGTTTTGATTTGCATTTCTCTAATGATTAATGATGTTGAGCATTCTTTCATGTGTTTGTTGGCCATCTGTATATCTTCTTTGGAGAAATGTCTATTTTGGTCTTCTGCACATTTTTGGATTGGGTTGTTTGTTTTTTTGATATTGAGCTGCATGAGCTGCTTGTAAATTCTGGAGATTAATCCTGTGTCAGTTGCTTCATTTGCAAATATTTTCTCCCATTCTGAGGGTTGTCTTTTCGTCTTGTTTACGGTTTCCTTTGTTGTGCAAAAGCTTTTAAGTTTCATTAGGTCCCATTTTTTAATTTTTGTTTTTATTTCCATTTCTCTAGGAGGTGGGTCAAAAAAGGTCTTGCTGTGATTTATGTCATAGAGTGTTCTGCCTATGTTTTCCTCTAAGAGTTTGATGGTGTCTGGCCTTACATTTAGGTCTTTAATCCATTTTGAGTTTATTTTTGTGTATGGTGTTAGGAAGTGTTCTAATTTCATTCTTTTACATGTAACTGTCCAGTTTTCCCAGCACCACTTATTGAAGAGGCTGTCTTTTCTTCACTGTATATTCTTGCCTCCTTTATCAAAGATAAGGTGACCAATAAGACATTTTTTAAGCCAAAAATTTGTGGTGGGCAAGTGGGTGTTAGGAAGCAGTAAAATAGAGAAATCAGTTCTTTTAGCATGAATTGATACTATTAAGGATTATCTCTTAGGTGCCTTCCTGGAAAGATATGTCTCATAAAAATGTGGGGATAAAACTCCTCCACCCTTATCTTACTTTAATAATATCTCTAAGCACTATCTCTTTTTTGTGATTTTGTTTTTACTGTTCTCTCTTTTTGAATTATTAAGATCTGATAATATCTAGTGAAGAACCAATCTGATGGACCTAGAGGCTGTCATACAGAGTGAAGTAAGTCAGAAAGAGAAAAACAAATACCATACGATAACACATACATATGGAATCTAAAAAAAAAAAAAAAAGGTTCTGAGGAACCTAGGGGCAGGACAGGAATAAAGATGCAGACGTAAAGAATGGACATGAGGACACGGGGATTGGGAAGGGTAAGCTGGGACGAAGTGAGAGAGTGGCGTGGACATATATACACTACCAAATGTGAAATAGATAGCTAGTGGGAAGCAGCCACATAGCACAGGGAGATTGGTTCGGTGGTTTGTGAACACCTAGAGGGGTGGGATTGGGAGGGTAGAAGGGAGACGCAAGAGGGAGGGGATATGGGGATATATGTATACGTATAGCTGATTCACATTGTTATACAGCAGAAACTAACACAACTTTGTAAAGCAATTATACTCCAATAAAGGTGTTAAAAAAATTTTTAAAATAAAAGATATAAAAAAGGAACATGGAACACTTATCAAAAGCATTATTAGATTTTTAAATGAAAATGAAGGTTAAATAAGAAATCTGTTCGATATAAGGTCTTGGAAAATGCGTATTTGTAGTGGCAGTGAATAATTTTACTTTCACTTTTGAATTTTATATTTAAAAATGTCTTTGTGCATAATGAGATGTTTGGGCTGATAAAAGTACACTGAGGCCAAAGGAAGAAAAACTAACTCTTTTTATGTGATGTGGAAGAGAGAGCTGATGTTAGTTATCTGGATCTATTGATGGTATGAATCCGTATGGATCCATGGAGTTTTGCCTGAGAAGCAGGAGTGAATACCAGCTTGGGAATTATTCTCTCTGGGGCTGCTCCGTTTGTCTGTTTCATTTCAGTGGATGAGAATACGAGCAGTGTGTGTGTGAGAAGTGTGACTATCGAGTAATCGGAACAGATTTGATAAGGAAAGGATCCTTGTGGAGTCAGCTTCTCAAATTTATATTTTATTAAAGGGATGTCTATGTGCCCCATCAATGGGTTATGTTTACTCTCAGTTTGAAGCATAGAAACGTCAGCCTAATGCACACTCCCTGTCTCATGTTGCTTCTAGGGAGGTTGCTGACACTATTGTAGAGAGGCTTTCCTGCTTCTGGACAGTTACTTGCCTTATTCTTCATTCTATAGCATACGTCCTGCCAGAGTTTCACTAATAACAAGGGATTGGGGCCAGGCTGGTAAATGCCGGCATCAGAATTTTCCTAGCGGGTGTTAGATGAACTCAAAAATTTCCCTCTCAAATTGTAAAGCAGTGTATAATGGATAGACAAATTAGTGTCTTTAAGAAATGTAGTAGTATTAGAGTGTCATTGAAGGGAAATAGGCTAATTCTGAAGGAAGGTAATTAAAAAAAAAAAACAAAACAATGTGGCTAAATTTTCCTCAGTTTGCTAAGATAGAGTTGACCTTCTTTGATGTCAACATTCAAAAGATAAAAAAAGTCTCTATTTTACATAGACTGCAGATATTGGCTTAAATTTCAATTCTACCGTACAGATGCAATGTAAATTAAAAACAAGCAATGGACATACCATCTCATCTTAATTAAACCATCTAAATAAAGTGATAGCGCTAATAAGCATCTGCTTTAAGACAGAATTGTGTCTATATGTTTTGATTCCTACTCTTGCTCAAAACTGACATTCACATTCTATGCTGCCAATTGAATTTCTTGCTATTTAAAGTAAAAATTTTTATCGAGCTTGACGTTACTGTTGAATATCCATAGCCATATTCTGGCAAGGAAATCAGAGCCTGGCAGCCTTTTTCAATAATTTCCTATAATGGAGGAGGGCTTAGTGCCCCTCTTATAGAACTGATTCTATTATACTCTCCTCTCCAGAACTAATGGAGCCCTCAACTTATTCTTGTTAAAG
This sequence comes from Tursiops truncatus, assembly GCF_011762595.2. NCBI lineage: Eukaryota > Metazoa > Chordata > Mammalia > Artiodactyla > Delphinidae > Tursiops > Tursiops truncatus. Next base: position 88,824,321 of record NC_047042.1, read on the forward strand.
AAAATGATTGAATATGAAAAGCTTCCAGACACTGCTTCTTGCCAGGATTAAAACTGCTCTGTCCTTTATACTGACCAGAAAAGTCACCTCTTAATTAAATTTATTGTTATTTTTCACCCGCCAGGAAGTCCCATACAAAGCACATAAAAGCAAATTTGTTGGAAACTATTTTAGATCTCTCTTTTTAAAGACCTTATTTTTGTTTTACAATATACAATAATGATAGCCAACATTTACTGGGGGCTTAAAACATGAAGATACTCTTCCAGTTCTTTACATGAATTGATTCAAGTAATTCTCATCAAAACCCTAAGAGATACGTGCTGTTATTTCCACCATTTTATGGATGGAGAAAGTAAGGCTCAGAGAGTTTAAGCCAATAGTAGTGCAGGGATTGAAACAGTCACCATCTGAGCTCTTAACCACTATGCTAAAGTATTTTGCCATTTAGCGAAAACATATGAAAGTGAATTAAGCTAGTGAGTTGGTAATCAACTCATTATTAAAAATGTATTGAGTGGCCATTGTTTGCAACATAGTCATCATAGCAAAGTACACTGTATAGTAAGCTGGGTAAAATATAGTTGCTTAACTAAGTGAACTTTTCATCTAGTGAGTGAGATAGAAAAGTACAAAGCTGAATAAAACGTAAGGTGGTATGTATTGTACTACAATATAAGTACAAATTCAATAGCAGTTTCAGAGGGATAAGTTTATCATACTTATGGTGTCAAACGAATCTTTATGAACAAGGTGGCATTTGAGCATGCCCTTAAAGATTTGTGAAAGATTTGGACAAATAGAGTCATGGAATTGCAGTTTCTGCATAGAGGGTAAAGTGTAAGCCAAAGAAAAGAAAGTCTTGGCTGTTTATTGTTTCTTATTTTAGTAAAGGTGGGGCATTAGTTTGAGATGTTTATAGTGTGAAAAGTAGTATAGAATCATACAATGTTAGATTTGGATGGGTCCACAGAGATGATATACTATATGTAATTTTCACTGAAGCTCGAAAAAATATTATGTACTATTTTATGTATATGAGCTCTTACTGAAGAAAGAATGAAAGTTGCAAAGAGAAATATTAAATTGAGAAGGATAAGTGGTATTCATCTTATGGATGAAACTGAATGTGCAATTAGGAATTTAGATTTTAGTGGAGAGCGAATGAAGTTTCTTTCTTTTTTTTTTTTTTAGTTTGCTTGGCAGTCTGTATTGGTCTCTGGATACAGACCAGAATTTAAACTGTACCTCTCACCTCTGTCACTCACTAACCCTGTGATTTGTGACAAATTCATTAATCTCTCTCTATTGATGATACTGTTATTTCCCTCAGAGATTTACTCAAGGGTAGCTTAAATATTGCATGTTTAACTAGTACTGGCAGGGAGTATATATGAGTATATAGCATAGAGTATATATTAAGTACATAAGTACCTAATGGTCACATTTGATTTTTATGTCAATGGCTTGATAAAATCTGTGTTTTAGAACAATAACCAATGACAATGTAGATCATAATTTTCAAGAGTGGAAAAATTTGAAGCAGGTTGATAGACATTATAATATCCCAGGAAAGAAGTGAAAAGTTATTGAACTGGATAATTAAGAAAAGTCAAAGTCTTATAGAGGCAGAGTTTGTAGTATTTGGTCACTGATTAGATATGAGAGAGTCTAGAGAGAAAGTATAGATGATAACCCTGATATTCAAAACCTGAATGAGTAAGAGAATGGTGATGACATCGATTCATGTAGAGAGCAAGGATCAAGATAAAGTTTGAGAATGTGCATGATAAGTTTGGTGTTGAGGTACAGTTTTGGGGAGGTCTTCTGAATGTAGCTGGAAAGATGTAAAGATCAGGAAGGTAAGAAACAGAGACTCAGGAGTCATCCATGGAATTAAAAATTGAAGCTGTAGAAGGAAACTGTATTAAGGACTGAAATATGGAAAAATTTAGGGGAGAGTGAGCAAATAAAAGTGAGGAATTGTCAAAAAAGTGGAAAATCCATCAATTGAGTTTATGGCAAGGGAGTGATGTCATTATTTCCACAAACAGTAACTGTTCAATGGGGTGCTGCTGCAGAAAAGAAAATGCACTATCAAGTGGCCACTGGATTGTTGTCACTGACAATTAGGAGGGAAGTTTTCTTTAATACTGTGTTTGAAGACAATTTATCATAAGTTGAGGAATGACTAGAAGGAGAATTGGAAACAGAGTGTAATCTATCTATCTATCTATCTATCTATCTATCTATCTATCTATATATACGTATGTTTTTTTTTTTTTGCGGTACTCGGGCCTCTCACTGCTGTGGCCTCTCCCGCTGTGGAGCACAGGCTCTGGACACGCAGGCTCAGCGGCCATGGCTCATGGGCCCAGCCGCTCCGCGGCATGCGGGATCTTCCTGGACCAGGGCACAAACCCGTGTTCCCTGCATCGGCAGGCAGACTCTCAACCACTGCGCCACCAGGGAAGCCCCTGTAATCAATATTTTAATTATTTTAGATTGGTAGAAAACAAAGTGGAATGAGGGCAAGTAGAATTTAATTTTTATAGGGACAATTTTATTTTTATAGGGAATGTCTGAACTTTTACAAAGAAGAACAACTGGTGAGACAAATTGAAGGTAGGTATGTAAAGTTCCTATAGAACGTGACATAGAGTACTATCAAGTACAAAGTTTGAAGGATTTACTTTGAAAAGTTATAAGAATACTTGGGTCTTCAGAGATAAGAGAAAATGGTCATATATTGGGCAGATATAGAAACACATTGAACTTGATGGCAGGGAAGCTGATGGAGTTCTTATGGGATGGGTTCATCTTTCATCAAAGGAGGAGGTGAGATCAAGCAGTGGTGTGAAGAGGCATATGTTCCAGTCTTAAGAGAGCAATTCTATGTAAGAAAACACAGATTCAACTAAGAAAAACTAGGTGAGTTATTTACAGTTACATTTGAGATAGCAGATAGCATGAATTTGTAATGCAGCCAATGAGTTGTTTTATATATATATATCGTCCTTGCTTTGGAGACTTGCATTAAAAGCTGGATAATATAAAATGTTTATTTTGGCTGAAAATGGTAATTGAAAATTAAACATATAGGGTACCAAGAAAGAGAGAAGTCCCTGATCTCTAGGGAGAAGGTTTGATGCAGCCAACCTGAAACACAGTCTTGATATAGATATGAACAGAAAATTTTAAGAATTGGAAAGCATTAAGGACTAGGAATCATTATGAGGCTAAATTAAAAATTTAAAACAATATGTGGAGTGATGGAGGTAGAAGCATAGTTCATTCAGAGAGAGAATTCTCAGCACTTGAGATTTAGGGAGAGAAGCATTCTGAGCTGAGAGACAAACTGGTGATGATAATGATAATGTATGTGTATTTTTTCATGAAGAAAAGGGTATAGGAAGGACAAGTAGGAAGGTTTGTTTGTTTTAATTTATGGAATTGTCAAATTCAAGGACACAAAGATTTAATTTTATATTTTATTCTATGAACTTTATGGATTTAGCTCTTATATTTAAGTCGATTATCCATTTTTAGTTAACTTTTGAGTTTGGTGTGAGGTAGGGGTCCAAGTTCATTCTTTTATATATAGACGTACAGTTGTCCCAGCACAATTTGTTGAAATGTCAGTTCTTTTCCCAACATAGTTTTCTAGACATGCTTGTCAAATTCAACTGGGCATAAATGTAATTTATATCTGAATTCTTAATGCAAATTCATTGATGTATATGTATATCCTTATGCCAGTACCACACTGTCTTGATTACTCTAGCTTTCTCGTTAGTTTTAAAATTAGGAAATGTGTTACATTTAGGTCTTTAATCCATTTTGAGTTTATTTTTGTGTATGGTGTTAGGTAGTGTTCTAATTTCATTCTTTTACATATAGCTGTACAGTTTTCCCAGCACCATTTATCAAAGAGACTGTCTTTTCTCCATTGTATATTCTTGACTCCTTTGTCATAAATTAGGTGAACATAGCTGCATGGGTTTATCTCTGGGCTTTCTATCCTGTACCATTGATCTATATTTCTGTTTCGGTGCCAGTATCACACTGTCTTGATTACTGTAGCTTTGTAATATGGTCTGAAGTCAGAGAGCCTGATTCCTCCAGGTCCATTTTTCTCTCTCAGGATTGCCTTGGATATTCAGGGCCTTTTGTGTTTCCATACAAATGGTAAAATTTTTTGTTCTAATTATGTGAAAAATGCCATTGGTAATTTGATAGGGATTGCATTGAATCTGTAGATTGCTTTGGGTAATATAGTCATTTTCCCAATGTTGATTCTTCCAATCCAAGAACATGGTATATCTCTCCACATCTGTTTGTGTCATCTCTGATTTCTTTCATCAGTGTTTTATAGTTTTCTGTGTACAGGTCTTTTGCCTCCTTAGGTAGGTTTATTCCTAGGTATTTTATTCTTTTTGTTGCAATGGTAAATGGTATTGTTTCCTTAATTTCTCTTTCTGATCTTTTGTTGTTAGTATATAGGAATGCAAGAGATTTCTGTGCATTAATTTTGTATCCTGAAACTTTACCAAATTCAATTGATTAGCTCTAGTAGTTTTCTGGTGGCATCTTTAGGATTTTCAATGTATAGTATCATGTCATCTGCAGTGACAGTTTACTTCTTCTTTTCCAATTTATATTCCTTTTATTTCTTTTTCTCTTCTGACTGCTGTGGCTATAACTTCCAAAATTATGTTGAATAATAGTGGCAAGAGTGGACATCCTTGTCTTGTTCCTGATCTTAGGTGAAATAGTTTCAGCTTTTCACTACTGAGTAGAGGAAAACATAGGAAGAGCACTCTTTGACATAAATCACAAGAAGATCTTTTTTGACCCACCTCCTAGAGTAATGGAAATAAAAACAAAAATAAACAAATGGCTCATAATTAAACTTAAAAGCTTTTGCACAGCAAAGGAAATCATAAGCAAGATGAAAAGACAACCCTCAGAATGGGAGAAAATATTTGCAAATGAAGAAACTGACAGAAGATTAATCTCCAAAATATACAAGCAACTCATGCAGCTCCATATCAAAAAAACAAACAACGCAGTCAAAAAATGGGCAGAAGACCTAAATAGACATTTCTCCAAAGAAGACATACAGATAGCCAACAAACACATGAAAAGATGGTCAATATCACTAATTATTGGAGAAATGCAAATCAAAACTACAATGAGGTATCGCATCACACCAGTCAGAATGGCCATCATCAAAAAATCTACAAACAATAGGGACTTCCCTGGTGGCGCAGTGGTTAAGAATCTGCCTGCCAGTATAGGGGACACTGGTTCAATCCCTGGTCTGAGAAGATCCCACATGCCATGTAGCAACTAAGCCCGTGCGCTACAATGGCTGAGCTTATGCTCTAGAACCCGTGAGCCACAACTACTGAGCCCGTGTGCCACAACTACTGAAGCCCACATGCCTAGAGCCCATGCTCCGCAACAAGAGAAGCCACCACAGTGAGAAGCCCGCGCACCATAATAAAGTGTAGCCCCCACTCGCTGCAACTAGAGAAAGCCTGCATGCAGCAGTGAAGACCCAACACAGCCAAAAATAAATAAATAATTTAAAATCTACAAACAATAAATGCTGAAGAGGGTGTGGAGAAAAGGGAACCCTCTTGCACTGTTGGTGGGAATGTAAATTGATACAGCCACTATGGAGAACAGTACAAAACACTAAAAATAGAACTACTGTATGACCCAGCAATCCCACTACCAGGCATGTATCCTGAAAAAACCATAATTCAAAGAGACACATGTACCCCAATATTCATTGTAGCACTATATACAATAGCCAGGACATTGAAGCTTTTATCCATTCATTGACATATGAATGGATAAAGAAGATGTGGTACATATATACAATGGAATATTACTCAGCCATAAAAAAGGAATGAATTGGGTCATTTGTAGAGATGTGGACAGACCTAGAGTCTGTCATACAGAGTGAAGTAAGTCAGAAAGAGAAAAATAAACATCGTATATTAACGTATATATGTGAAATCTAGAAAAATGGTACAGATGAACCCGTTTGCAGGGCAGGAATAGAGATGGAGACATAGGGAATGGACGTGTGGACATGGAGAGGAAGGAGAGGGTGGGATGAATTAGGAGATTAGGATTGACATAAATACACTACCATTTGTAAAATAGATAGCTAGTTGGAACATGCTGCATAGCACAGGGAGCTCAGCTTGTTGTTCTGTGATGACCTAGATAGGTGGGAATGGTGGGGGCTGGGAAGGAGGTCCAAGAGGGAGGGAATATATGTATACATATAGCTGATTCACTTTTTGTACAGCAGAAACTAACACAACATTATAAAACAATTATACTCCAATAAAAAAATAAAATAGATTGTTATTCATGAAAAAAAGAAATTAGGAAATGTGAATCCATCAACATTGTTATTTTCTTTTCAAGGTTGTTTGGACTATTTTCGGGTCTTTTGCATTTCTATATGAATTTTAGGATCCTTCTGTCGATTTCTGCAAAGCGTCTTTTTTTGTTGTTTTTGTTAGTTTTCTATTCTCCAGTTCATTTATCTCTTCTCTAATCTTTATTATTTCCTTCTGCTTGCTTGAGTTGGTTTGCTCTTCCTTTTCTAGTCCTTTTAGGTGGAAGTTGAAGTTATTGATTTGAGATTTTAAATAAATTTTTAGTATAGGCATTTACAGATACAAATTTGCCTCTAAGCATTACATTCCCAAAGTTTTTATATTTGTGTTAATCTCAAAGTATTTTCTAATTTCCCATGTGATTTCTTCTCTGGTCCATTGAACATTTAGGAATGTGTTGTTTAATTTCAATGTATTTGTGAATTTGTAATTTATTTTTAATTTCATTCCATGTGGTCAGAGAAGATACTTGGTATTTTTTTAAACATCTTTATTGGAGTATAATTGCTTTACAATGGTGTGTTAGTTTCTGCTTTATAACAAAGTGAATCAGCTATACATATACAGATATCTCCATAGCTCCTCCCTCTTGTGTCTCCCTCTCACCCTCCCTATCCCACCCCTCTAGGTGGTCACAAAGCACGGAGCTGATCTCCCTATGCTATGTGGCTGCTTCCCACTAGCTTTCTATTTTACATTTGGTAGTGTATATATATCCATGCCACTCTCTCACTTCGTCCCAACTTACCCTTCCCCCTCCCCATGTCCTCAAGTCCATTCTCTACATCTGCGTCTTTATTCCTTTCCTGCTCCTTGGTTCTTCAGAACCTTTTTTGTTTTGTTTTGTTTCCATATATATGTGTTAGCATACTGTATTTCTCTTTCTGACTTACTTCACTCCGTATGATAGACTCTAGGTCCATCCACCTCACTACAAATAACTCAGTTTCGTTTCTTTTTATGGCTGAGCAATAGTCCATTGTATATATGTGCCACATCTTCTTTATCCGTTCATCTGTCGATGTATACTTAGGTTGCTTCCCCGTCCTGGCTATTGTGAATAGAGCTGCAATGACCATTGTGGTACATGACTCTTTTTGAATTATGATTTTATCTGGCCTTTTAAATTCATTGTGGCATATTTTACAGACTAATACCTGTTTCATATATAATCTTCTGTTGTTCCAAGGTTGGCTTATAGTATAAAAGCAAGTCAATGTGATTCATTATATTAAGAGAAAAGAACAAAAAGCACATGATCATTTCAACTGAAAGAGAAATGCATTTGAAAAAATCCAACACATTTCAAGATAAAAACACTAGAAAAACTAGAAATAGAAGGGAACTTGTTTAACTTGATAAATGTTATTAAAAACCCATAACTAACATTATACTTATTGTTGATTGGATGCTTTCTCCAAAGAATGTAAACAAGACAAGAATTCCTGCTCTCTCTACTTCATTGTACTGAGAGTTCTGTACAGAGTAATTAGGAAAGAAAATGAAATTAAACGTATCCAAAATGGAAAGGAAGAAGTAAAGCTATTTATTTGAAGAATGTATGATCTTTAATGTAGAAAATCTATGAGGCCTAGGAAGCTAACTGAGCAAGGTTATAGGATTCAAAATCAATATACAAGATCAATTGTATTCTATACACTTTAATGAACAATCTGAAAATGAAATTAATAAAACGATTCCATTTACAGTAGCAGGAAAAAGAATAAAATACTTAAGAATAAATTTAACAAAAAAGTACAAAACTTGTATTATGAAAACTAGATAACATTGTTGAGAGAAATTAAAGATGATCTAAAAATAAAGGGGAAAATTCTCATGTTGATGAATTTAAAGACTTAATATTGTTAACATGGAATTACTCCCCTTGCTGAGCTGCAGAGTCAACACAGTCCAAATGAGAACCCTTCAAAATAATTGTCTAATGATTTACTATCTCCTCTCTATGTTCTCCCATTCTCTCTCTCTCTCTTTCCTTTGTGAATGTACTTTTAATCATTTCTGCCCCATTTTTAATTTTCAAGCCCAACACCTAAGATATGATTTGAAGGAATAGAGTCTTCAAGATGAACTAAGCATGGGAAGTGTGCACTTTAAAAAAATACATATTCTCTGATTCTGTTTTTTTAAAACTGCTCTTGTATTTCATATACTAAATAATTCACCCATTGAAAGTATACAAATCAATGGTTTTGAATATATTCACAGTTGTGCAGTCATCACTACAATCTAATTTTACATTTTTATCTCTCAAAAGAAACCCTGTACACATTTTCATTCACTCTGTGTTCTCCATTCTAATCCCACTCAAAGCAAACACTAATTTACTTTCTACAAAGTTGCATATTCTGGACATTTTATACAAAAGTAATTATATAATTTGTGGTCTTTGTGACTGTAATTTTTTTCACGAAGCATAATGTTTCCTGGTTTCATCCATGCTCTGGCATTTATCAGTGTTCCATTCCTTTTTAGTACTCGATAATTTTTAACTGCATGTGTATACCACATTTTGTTTATTCATTGATTAGAAGATGGACATTGGGTTGACTCCACTTTTTGGTTACCCTGAATAATGCTGGTATGAACATTTGTGAACACATTTTTGTATGGAAGTATGTTTTGATTCTCTTGGACGCACCTGGGAGTTGAATTGCTGGATTATGTAGTAAGTCAGTGTTTAATTTATTGAGGAACTGCTAAAATGTTTTGCAAAGCTACACCATTTTAGACTCCTACAAGCAATGTTAAGAGGGTTTCATCTTCTCCATGTAGTCTCAACACTTGTTTTTGTATATCTTTTTGATTATAGCCATCCTAGTGGGTGTGGAGTGGTATCTCATTGGAGTTGTTTTATTTGCCTTTTATTAACAACTGTATTGAGATATAATTTACATACCATACAATTCATCTATTTAAAGTGAACAATTTAATGGTTTTTATTATATTCACAGTTACATGCAACCTTCACCTTTTATTATATTCACAGGTACATGTTAAAATATTTCATCACCTCAGAGAGAAGCTCCATACTATTTTAGCTATCACATCTTCCCCAATCTCTTCATCCCATCCAGCCCTAAGAAATGGGGTGATACCTGGAGTGCAATGTGGAGACAAAAGAGTTTTTTGGTTTGCTTTTTTAACATGGGTCATATTTTAGCATACTCACATATTTTAGGAATGATTCAGAGGTAAAAATAGATGATGTAGGAGAGAAAGGCACAAATTCAGGAGAATGCCCTTGTGTAAGGAAGAGATAATGGTATCCAGTGTAGAAGAGGAGGAATTTCTTGGATAGGATTATGGAGAATTCATTTATTGTGTTGGGTGGAAGACAGACTATAATGGGATTAGGTACAGGTTGGAAGATGTTGAAGATATTACTTTCTGATTGCTTCTGTATTCTCTGTGAAATAAAAATAACTTGATTAATTATGAGGAAGTTCACTATAAGGGGTTAAAGGCTTGAGGACAAAAGTAAAAGTAGAAAACCGTTATCCAGAGGAGTAAAAAACTGAACGGCTTGAGGAAATATTGCAGAATTGCAGGTGACTTCTTGGTCCCACTTGGTATTAGTGCTCATGATTTTAAAATGAGATTGATTGTGTCTCTTCCACCTGACTTAGCCACTCAGGAGCTGGAAAAAAAAAAAAAACAGATAAAGAGTTCATTAGAACCAAGATTGGGGATTTTCCATACACGTTCAGTGGGGAGAGAGGAAAATGAGAGTTGAGAGTGAATGCAGGGTGTGATTGTGGTGGCAGAACTGAAATTTAACCTGGGAAAGCAAGGATGATACCAGCATGGTGAAGGAGAGAACCAGGAAGAGTAAGCTGCAAAGGTGGGAGGTGGTGAGTGGAGAAGGTGATGCTTGATATTTGGGTAATAGAGAGTATGCTGTAAGTGGTCATGCCAACTTCAAGGCAATTCAACCATGGGAATTGGTGGTGGGGGCTGGTTGAAGGCAAAGGTCATCGCAGGAGAGGAGTTCAATGATTGAAGAGGCTGAGGTATTGGAATGATCATCAATCTGTATATTAAAAGCATCGATATTTATGAAGAAGTTTTTAGAGAGGGGTGGGGATAGATACGGTGATCCATGTACTATATCTTCAAAGATTGAGGTGATGAATTTCTGTAGAGAACTATAAAAAGGAGTGGGTTTTAAGGAGAAATGAAGAGCAGTGATCTGTATGCACCCCTTGAAAGAATTTCAAGGGGAGAAATATTCCCAGCGGCAACTGCATTTGGAGGATGTTCACAGAAGAGGTTGAGGATACATGAGATTTTTCAATTGAATGACCATGTGGTCCAGAGGGCACAGTGACTCAGTTTGGGATTTGGGGTGGAATATGAGATTGGGTCAATTCAGGGACTTAATAAACCATATAGGCAACATAATCACGTGATGAGAGAGAACCTGGGGAGCCTGTATTTTCTATGGTGACTGACAGAAACAGGGACAAAAGTCTTGATGGGATTACTTCTGATGATCTCTGATACAGATTTGAATGTTGATACTATAACTGTTGAGGAAGGGAGGAGGGCTGCAGGAGCACATAAAGTTCTGCTTTCATCCCTTGGCATCTTCTTCAAAGGCAAAGAACCCAAAAAGGGGCACAACAGACAACTCTGTGAGAGCTCCATTACCTTTCATGGTATTGAGGCTGAAATTTTTATTTTAAGAAAGGAAAGGAAGTCATGAGAAAAACACTTCTGTACATCATTCTGAACATCAGTGAAAAGATGCTTGGTGAGATGGAAGTGGCCAAAACCTTAGCAAATGTGCTCAAACAATGTTTGAGGTTAAAATATCAAAGAAAATTAAATATCAGGCTTACTCAAATATGGACCATAGACTTTAGAAAACAGAATTAGAAATGTTCAGAAATGCTCACAAATCAATAAGAATAATAGGAACACTGATATATAAATAAAAATAAATAAGGTCAGAAAAGAAGTTAATAAAAAATAAAACAAATGGAAAAATATTCAACACAGCTGCTACTCAGAGATACACAATAAAATGAAATACCACGCTTCCTTTAACATACTGAAAACTTGCAATTAAATTATATTTAATAAATACATAAATATTATTATATAAGTATATTAATATTTTTTATGTATGTATTCATCCCAGTGTTTGATAGGAGGCAGAAAAGTGATATCACTCATGTGTTTCTGAGGAGAGTGGAGAGTTAATCTGTAAAACGTTCCTAGCAATCTGATTTTATGTATTTTTATGTACAATCTGATTTTATGAGTATTTAAAATGTTTATATACTTTGACCCCTTAAGTCCACTTTTGGAGTATATCCTAAGGAAACATCAGATGTATACTCAGAATTTATATGCATGCTACTTGCAACATTATAAAATAAAATATTGGAAGTTCTCTAAATATCCAAACAAAGGGTGGAAAACTACTCAGTATTTAAATCTCAAAGTCTATTAAAGACCATTGGACAATGCTGATAGTATTTTAAATAAATTTTATGGTGTAATATTGGATGCACATTAAAGAATCTTTATTACATGCATGTATAATTTGATGCGTTATTAAAAGAACATGCATGAACAACCTAACAACTTCAGCAGTAGAACATTCTCAAATATCACTGAAGCTATCTATAGGACTCTTGCCTATCCCACTAACACATAAAAACATATCCCTAATCTCCTTTTTTTTTTTTTTTTTTTTTTTTTTTTGCGGTACGCGGGTCTCTCACTGCTGTGGCCTCTCCCGTTGCGGAGCACAGGCTCCGGACGCGTAGGCTCAGCGGCCATGGCTCACGGGCCCAGCCGCTCCGCGGCATGTGGGATCCTACCGGACCGGGGCACAAACCTGCATCCCCTGCATCGGTAGGCGGACTCTCAACCACTGCGCCACCAGGGAAGCCCCCTAATCTCTTGATCATGCATATGGAAGTGTAATATACATACAGAGAAATACCCAAATCATACGTATACAGATAATGAATATTGTAATTGAGCACACCAGAGTAACCAGCATCCAGATTACTGAACATAACAAGCACCAGAGACCCTCCTTTGTGCAGTCTTCCTGGTGCTTCCCCAAAGGATAAATCATTATCCTGACTTCTAATACCATAATTACTTAAGCCTGACTTTGAACATTACATAAATGAGCTCACATAGTATGCATTTCTGTGTGTGTCTGGATTCTTTCTAGGCACTGTGCATGTGGATATCTCACTTCCAGACTGGTGGAGTAAGGTGTTCTGAAAGTCCTGCTCCTCCATGTAAGAACAAGAACACTGGCCAAAAGTCTCATAAGGCAGAGTTACAAACTGCCTGCTCAACATTGGAAGCAAGTACTATCACATACTAAACATATAACAGGCAAGTCCAGCAAGAGTGCAGGGCACAAAATCAATATACAAATATCAGTTGTATTTCTGTACACCAGCAATGAACAATCAAATTAGAAAGCAGTTCCATTTAAAGAGCATCAAAAAACAAAATACTTAAGAAACAAATCATGCAGTGAAAACTAAAAACATCATTGAAAGAAATTATAGATCTACATAAGTAGAAAAACATCCCATAGTCACAGATCTGAAGAATTAAAATTGTTCAGATGAAAATACTCCCCAAATTGATCTATGGGTCAATGCAATCCATTGTCAAATGCATCGTTCCTGGCTAATTTCATATCTCCCACTGAGAGAAAAAGGTAATAATGCTGTTAATACTCACAATACCATGGCTTTTAGAATTCTGTTTGCATAGAAACAATATGGATCTTGTTGCTTCTGCAGTTCCCTAAGGCCATTTATTTAATGCTGGTTGCATCATTACCCATGGTGCTGCATCTTCCACTGTGCAGCCCATGAATATTGGTTTCTAATGACTCAAAAGCTATTACTACGTTTCACTGATGATGAACACAAAGGCAAATATTATCCAGAGTATAAAGGAATATATAAAACAATAATCCATTTTCTGTTCACGTTAAATTTATTGTTTGAAATATAAAACAACACATCTCCAACTATATCTTCTCTTGAACACTTTAGGCTATAATCACTACATTCCTAGAATGTGATCTTATTCAGTGTCACCCATACCCCTGCCTTCTAAAACACTGCCACCAGTGGAGAAAAGAGGCAAGAACTCACTGTTCAAAGCAAGAAGAATAATTCCATTCATGCCAGGAATATTCATCTCTCATCCAGCACGGCTTAAGCCTGACTCGGAAAGGCACAGCCTTACCACATTGATTAGAGGCCAGAGGGCATTAATCAGAGGGTCCCTATGGCATTGTGGAGTAAAGGTCTCATCACCTTTGGAGGAATTAGCTGCAGCCACTCCTGATGGATTGCCTGGAACATGGTGTAAAATCTGTGGAGAAGGTGGATGACCTCGTTGGGTACTGATGGTGGGGCTCCCAAGAGTAGTAATTGGCTGCTGGCATCCATGCTGCCCTCAGTACTATATAAAGAGGAGGTCCAACACAGAGGGGTGAGAATCCATGCAGGGGCCTACACACGGGACCCATTTTCAAGGGCTGACAGCAGACCATTAGTAGCCCCGAGCTCTGAGCTTGTCCTGCATTCTGACTTGGATAAAAGTTATCCTAAACCAGTGTGTCAGCACTATCTCATTGGAACATCCAGTTAACCCCACAATCATGGTAGAGAGTCAAAGAATACCCTGAAGTACAGAAGCAGAAACTGTAGCCCACATAACTTCTGATATGTACACAGGACACCACACCTGGAAAGCACTATTAGCCTTGGTAGGTCCAGCTGCTGGAATGGGACTTAGAAATTTTTGAGATTGATGCTTCCAGTGAAAGAGACACACATGGCACCGGGTCTGGGCTCTAGATGCACTGCCTAGAGAACCCTGCTGCCCCTGGCTAGTCCCAGGCACAGGAGGGTGACTTAGAATATTTTCAGGAAGGCATTCCAAAATGTGGGGACACCTGAGGCATGGGGGCTCAGAGCAGGAAACCTAGTACAGTTCTAAGAATGATATTGGCAGAGACAGCTACTAGTTTACCAAAATTCATTTCCTTTTCTTCTAGGCAGACAGCAAGATTATATGTTCTAGGCTTCCTTAAACTTAGGTGTGACCAGGTGAGTTCTAGCTAGTAAAATGTGGACGGAAGTGATATATGCCACATTCTGACCTAATGCATGAAAACTTTCTACATGACTTTCTGCTCTCTTTTCCCTTGCTTTATGGGTTGTTTGTTGATATTCAGGATGAGCATGGGACGTATGTATTGAAGATGACCTAGGTTAATTTGGCTGCCTGAATCAGAAGTGAAGCAGAACTCACAGCTGGGATTTGAGTCTAGCTGTTATAGCAACTAAACTAATACAGTAATGTTGTAAAATTGTGCATATTTATGTCAGAATTCTTACTATTAAACTCAGGCATGTGCAGTGACTTAGAAAGGTGCATTATTACCACTTAAGGCTCACTGAGTATGCATTTTGCCCTAAAATTAGAAGTGGAGTGTAATATTAGTAATATTACTAATTTCACATGGAAGAGAAATACTGTAGACATAATTTATCTTAGATTTAGCAAGACTATTGCCAATGTGTCTCATGGATCCCTTTTAGCTATATACTTATTAATAAAAGGGTGACGTTTAATGAGCTCTGTCAACACAGAGGGAAATTTCTAGTCAAGTTCCATAAAGTGTGTCATTCATTGTGTCATATTTCTCATTTTCAGTAGCGACTTGGATAAAGACAGATGAAAAGTACTTATCTAATTTTCAGGTGATGAAAACCAGGGCGAGATAATATAGTATGTCAGAATCAAGATCCAAAATGGTAGACTGAAAAGATAAAGTGAAACAAAGAAAATGAAATTTAGCAAAAATAAATGGCAGATGCAGAATTTGGTTTTAATGTAAATTACCTCAGTATGAGAGACACAGCTGATTTTAAGGGGTAAAATCAAGGACACTCCTGAAAGAAGTGGCACTGGTTCAAAATTTACAACTTGCCAGATAGGTCACCAAAATGATAACATAGCTGCTCCTGAAAAATGGCTCAGATAAAGAATAGGAGTACAGATAGACCTGGTACCCGTCAAACACTGACTCTTAGTGGAGGTGTTTTGGGAATCTGTGTGTGTATTTTTTTTTTTTAATTGTCTTAGTGCTTTTGGTATGGTGAGCATTACTGGCCAGCAATGCCTGGCATACTACAGTGCCCGAGACAGGTCAAACCTTCTAGGAATTGTCCTATATCATTTATGACTTTCAAATATCCTACAGGATATTATTATAAATAAAAATTATTTATAATCATCTAAGCTTAAAACCTAATTTCACATAGTTTAAAATCTTAAAGTATTTTTGCAGGGTATTAATTTTCCAGGTGTATAACTACTATATGTCAAAGGGAAGATCGTTCTTTGGTTTTTATTCAGAACTTTACCAGGGGCTGTTTACAATTTCAGAAAATTATGTCATTGGTAGCCACACTATTTGCTCCTGTATCAGCTGGCATTTGAAACGGGTGCATTTATGGAGATATATGTGTAGGTGCTACAATCTCTTTTCTGTTTGGTCTGCCATTGTAGTCTTGTGAAAACATTTACATATTGAAGCACACATTATTTTATTATATATCACTTTAAAAATGTCTCATTTACAATGTACTTAGGATATTAATTTTTTGAAATTACTTTTGTAGATAAATTTTCTATTAGTGTTTTTCCAGGATAGAAAGAGAGCATTACAAAATATTTACTTACTGTAAAAAGAGATGTTGAATCACACAAAGTCGAAAACCACTGATGTAAATATCTACCTCTCACCTATAAAAAGATTTGGTATCCTCTAGAATTTAAAATTATAGGGAACTTAATAGATCGTGATATGATAATCTAGAATATAGGCCTCTGAAGGAAAATATCAGATTCTGAAGATGAAATGAGAGGAACTTTATTGAACATATATTATGCACCAAGATTATGCTTATTTAATGTTCTTAATTTATATCATTTTTTAAAAAATATTTTTAAATTTTATTTATTCTTTTTTTTTTTTTTTTTGGCTGCGTTGGGTCTTCATTGCGGTACACGGGCTTCTCACTGCAGTGGCTTCCCTTGTTGCGGAGCACAGGCTCTAGGCATGAGGGCTTCAGTAGTTGTGGCACGTGGGCTCAGTAGTTGTGGCTCACGGGCTCTAGAGAGCAGGCTCAGTAGTTGTGGTACACGGGCTTAGTTGCTCCATGGCATGTGGGATCTTCCCGGACCCGGGCTGGAACCTGTGTCCCCTGCATTGGCAGGCAGATTCTTAACCACTGCGCCAACCAGGGAAGCCCCTATACCGTTTTTTAAAAAACGTTCACAATAACCTGTTTAGGTA
The DNA here is from genome assembly GCF_011762595.2 of Tursiops truncatus. NCBI lineage: Eukaryota > Metazoa > Chordata > Mammalia > Artiodactyla > Delphinidae > Tursiops > Tursiops truncatus. Next base: position 88,841,133 of record NC_047042.1, read on the forward strand.
AATATTATTTTCCCATTTAAAACTGAGGAAACAGACTCAGAGCATTTAAGTAATTTATCCAAAAACAAAAGCTATCATGGTTTTGTTTTGTTTTGTTTTTTGCTATTGTGTTTTGAGTACAGGATTCAGACCCAACTCTATTTGGCTTCAAAACCCAAGTTCTTAATAGTTGTGCAAGAGAAGATTCATGGGAGCGTAATAGCTGCCTCCAGTTACTTGGAAGGGCTGATGTTACAAAGGAATAGGCTTCACCTGGGCCATTCCAGTGGCTATAAAGCTCAGAATAGTGAAGAGAAGTTAAAGAGAGCTAGATATTAGCTCTATTTAAAGAATTTTATCAAAATTGGTTCTCTCTGCAACAGAACAGTACTTCCCCAGGAAGTACTGATCAGAAAGGGTGACACCAAACAGCAAAATCCAGTATTGATTATCTTGTATCAGAATTATTGAAGAAAGATTTTCTGCATTTGGGTAAGAAATTTGGTGCAGAGGTTAACTCACTTTTAACACTAAGATTAAGTGACTCTACTGAATTGTTTACTTCAACCTTCTATATGTAAGTTCCTTCTACACCACCCTGACATATGATCATGGAACCACTAGGAGCCTACTATCTCCTATGTATTCTTGTCTACACTTAATTCATATAACTCTCCAACATTCTATTTATCCTTGAATACCACCTTAAATTATTTTTGGAGCAGTGTGGAAGGGAAACATGTTTTCCCAAAGAGGTCATGCCATCATAAGACAGCACAAAGGATCAGAAAGATTTTCCTTACTCTGACCTTTTTATTTCTATTTGTTGGATCTTGAAATATTTGCAGGTGAGTCATGTTTTCAGATAGGCTTTGATAATGAGCCATTGCCCATTTGATCTTTCTTCCTATGTGCTGGCTAACTCTCTCTGGAAGATATTTTCATTTCTAAAAACTTCCTTTTATGGCATGGACACCAGAAGAAAACACAGCTGTACATAGCATATTTGTACAAGATTCAGGGAGCTTATTAGCTCTGGTCAGCATCTCGGCCCCTCTTTCAGGAAATCCAGTGAACCTAAGGGTTTTAAAACTCTGAAGTATATATATATATATATTTGAATTTTATTTTACTTTTTTATACAACAGGTTCTTATTAGTTATCCATTTTATACATATTAGTGTATATATGTCAATCCCAGTCTCCCAATTTTAAGAAAAAAAGCTACTATACCAAACCAAGTATACATGGTATAATTAAAAACCTCCTCATGGTCACTCTCATGATGGATTACTATCCAACACAGCTACAAAAGTGAACATGATTTTTTCCCTGAGTGCATCAGAACGTGAACTTAAAAAGGTCAGAGCTTTTTCAATTTCAGGAGGGTCACCTATAGTCATGCCTTGTAGCTATAGTGGCAAAAGCAAACATAAGAAAGGAATTTTTGAGAAAAGAGTCAGTGGTAGATTGTCACTGATTTGCCCTGGGCACTGGTCTAGAGATTTGACCTCAGAGTTCCCAGACTTTGTATTTCACTGCCTTGAACCTTGTTGACATTTGCTTGTTTGACTGTGCTTCTTGCCTGCTTCTACATAATAAAGTGGAAAGTAACATAAACTTCCTTTCAGTTAAATATAGATATGGGCCATATAAGGGACATTTGTGGGCTGGTTGAGCAGTACAGATTACTCATTGGGAAAAAGGATTTTCAAATCGTAGGCCAAATATTTATGTTAAAAATCACCAGTGTCTTGAGTTCCTCACTCTGTTTACTGCCACTCTAAAAATCAGTAGAACATGTCATGATGCTAAGGGATAATGGCTGCTCTCTGACAGCAATAGGAAGCAATTATGTTTGTATAATAACAGTAAATTCTTTAGAGTTTAAAAGAATTATTTCAATACAAGCCTATTATAGCCTGAGAAGATAATTTTAGGCCCTATATAAACCTGTGATCATCTATTATATTCCCATTATTCAATAGCTGCAAGAGTTAAATTGTTTGCCAAGGCTACACACCTCTATTAATACAGATTGACCTAAAAATGATAACTCTTAGCAACCTGCTTGATTCTCTTTCCATGATTCCATATAATTACAAGACGTTGGGACATAGGATTCACATATGTTAGTCTTTCTAGACATCGTATACCTAGCAAGATGCCTTAAACTAGAAAGGACTCTGTTATGCACGTATTGAACTGAATGGACACCATGGGTCTTCTCCTGACCTAAACTTTTCTTCCCAGTGGGCATTGCTTAACATTAGGCTGCTCCTTGTCTTTTTATTCCCATGCGGAAAGTTATTCCTATAAAAAGGCCATTAAAATCCAAGAGAAAAATGAGGGCCTCAGAGGGATTCTGCTCATTATCATCAAAACATGGATTTGCGAGTAATTTAGCTAATTGAACACAATAAATGCTGTAAGACACATAAGCATCATTTGAAGGGTGAAGGATATTATTATTTCTGACAGGCTGATGAGGTCAAGGTGCAGACAGTGTGCAAAATGGGAAAGTTTTGAGAATTACCAATAGATGTAAACCATGCTGCCTCAGAAAATCAGATATTTTATCATGCTGAGCATATACTCGTTACCTGAAGGGGATCTCAGGCTCTTGACAATACCAAAAAAAAAAGAAAAAGTGTACCGAAGTCTTCCCTAGGGAACTGAGTTGTGGGTTTGAAGTCTTGACAACTGACTTAGGCAATGAAAAATTTACTTAATCCACAATGTCGCCCAGAGAAGACCTTGTATTTCCAAAGCTAAATCTATCAAACAAGCAAAGAATCCCACACAAAACAGGTAGACTGAACAGCAGAGACCCACTTTGCTTACATCCATAAATATCAGAGCAAACTCTATCTGAGCTTCAACCTCCAGCCTAGTTGCAAATGATGTCATTATGCAGACCTAGCTTCAGCATGAAGACATAATTAGTATTCAGTCTGACAGAAAGCCATTTCATTTAATTCCACTGGCTGAGATCCAACTGGCAGTATATATATGACAGCATACGAAACAGGCACTTTGGGTAAAAGCAGGCTTGGCATTAGTATGCTGAACAGTGACCTGGAATGGGAGCAGGGACAGAGCAAGGTTGGAAGGAGCAAAGGAACAGAGAGGGAGTTGTTATTCCAGTTCAGAAACCCACTGAGTTTGTGTTGTAGATGCAAAGGAATGAGGTTTATTTAATAAAGATTCTTATGCCCTGTTAGTCATGCTGTTTGACAAATTTATGAACATAGTCATGATTAACTTTTAACCTGAAAAAATTACAGAAATCCTCCCAGGATTTTACCTGGAATGAGAATCTGATCCCACATATTAAGTGCCTTTTGCAATATGAACTGAAAGCTATATGCTGTTCCTTTTAACATGCTAATTCTTTCTCTGTGATCCTGAGTAAATTTTGCTTGATCTGGGAACTGTCTGTGAAAAGTATTTAATTGACTCAGATTGCAATTAACCAATGATGACATTTAATGCTCCAGATTCATTCTCCACTCTTTTCCAATTCAACATCCTGGGACAACGACCTGTGTAGACTCTGTCAGCAGTCTTCTTTTGTCCTAAGGTTTCTGGTTGGATTTTGTCAATGGGAGGCACCAGCAAGAGATCCAGAGGCTGGAAGGAACTTCTTGCCGGTTCCCCATGTGACCTTCTCTACTGAAGGTCACAGTTCCTCTTAGGTGGCCCTCTGTAGAGCACTCTCTCCAAGTTCTGTTATTACTCCTGTCCTTTTTGTTTTCCAGTCCTAAAAGCGGTGCCTGATCTCATAACCCTGGGGTCCTGCATCATTGCATTTTTTCCCCCTGAACCTTGCCCGTATCTTTGAAAACGGGCCTTTATTAAACTCACCTCAAATTGCCTAATTTTGGTTTGTCATCTGTTTCCTGATGACTGTTGACAGTGACAGCCTCTGACATTACTGGACAAAAATTAGAATCACTTAAAAGAGAATGTAACCAGGGCAGGCCAGGAGAATTTTGCTTCATAGGAATGGAAAGTAGGGAAATTAATTAGTGAGATTATGAATGAAAAGGAGCCTCAGAAATCTGAGATGCGTTGATAATTTATTGTCCTGAAATTTGTGTCAAAGATGTGTCTGTACATTTGTTACTGATCCTTTCGAGTCAGTCCCCAATAAGGGTCCTCCTGCCTGGTGTCCCTCGCACCAGTAGAAGGAGATGGAGTTCAGTTCTGAAGCATAAGGAAGTTTTATTCGTTGATCAGAGAATGGAGAGGCACAAGCTCCTGCTCTAGAGCGCATGCTCTCCTGACAGGCCGTGGGCGGGGCTGTTTTATAGGGATACGGCAGTGAGGAGAGGGCAGAGCGCTCGCGGGCGGCACAGCTGTGCTGCTTGGTCTCCAGATTGCAGTGCCAGGTGCAGTGTCTCTGCACACGGCCCGCTGCTGCCATCTTGAATTGAGTGCCGTGCGCCGAGGTTCTGCACACAGCCCGCCTGGCTGAGGTGGCGGCAGCCATTTTGCACTATGGACTCTGGTCTGAAGAGCCCAGTGTGAGGCCTCTGACCCCGGCACCAAATGAGCGAGTGAAACTAGGAAGCACAAAGAGGAAAAAAAAGGTTAGACTTTATTTTATTACCCAGATTCTGTTTCTGTGTCCCAGGAATTGTTCATGAGCTTTACTGGGGACAGTGTTCAAAGGGAGTGCTTTCCGCATAGGGAAAGGGTTGGATGCAGGAGGAGCTGGTGTTAGTAAAATTGGGTTTGGTCCATAAAACTACCGAGTAGTGGGCTTCCCTGGTGGCGCAGTGGTTGAGAGTCCGCCTGCCGATGCAGGGGACACGGGTTTGTGCCCCGGTCCGGGAAGATCCCACGTGCCGCGGAGCGGCTGGTCCCGTGAGCCATGGCCGCTGAGCCTGCGCGTCCGGAGCCTGTGCTCCGCGGCGGGAGAGGCCACAACAGTGAGAGGCCCGCGTACCGCAAAAAAACCCCCCAAAACTACCAAGTAGTCCCTGTCCATCGTGGTCCAATTCTGAATAGAGGAACCACATTTGCTGGAACAGAGAATGTTGTCATCCCCGATGACTGAATGTTCTCTACTGCGCATTTCATACCCTCTGCTTTGTCTTGACCAAAAGTTAGCCAGGCTTCTCTCCTCCCTACAAGTTCCTGAATTTTAGGTTCTCCTAAGTCTGAGCAAGAGCTGAAAGAGTGAAATGTGCCCCATGTCAGCTCATCCTGGGAACTGGCTGATCTCAGCCGGGCACCGTTCCTGTCAGACTCCACTAGGCATGTTCTTTTGCTTGTGCAACTTGTTCTCCCAAGTTTTGCTGATCTTTGTTACCCGTCCTGTCATCTGTGGAGGGAGGGGCTGTCACTTCGTTCACGGCTTTTCAGACCAAAGTGCTGGGTGCGTCTCTGCCCTGACCGCTGCCGCATCTTGAATGGAGGTGTGGGGGGCAGCGGTTCTGCTGGAAACTAATCCAATGTGTTAGATGCGAGGTCTCTGCCCATGGCCCCCTAAAGGCAAGTGGAACTAAACTAAGCACAAAACAAGAGGTTAGACCTTATCATCTGGATTCCGTCTTATTTTTCCCAGAGACTCTAGTGAGTTTTGCTGGTGATAAATTCGTCATCAGTAGAGCGTGTGCTTTGATGATTGTTATAGAAGTGAGCACAAATTTAAGTTGGTTTATACTTGATTTTTTATTTATATCTATAATTGAGTTGATGATCATGAATGAAAATAATGGGTTTTACTTGGTTGGTATGAGAATCAAGCTTTCCATGATGACCTTGCTAACATTCTTTTTAAGCCCCATATTCCAGCATTATCATCCATGCCAGCACCATCGTTGAATGGGAATGGCCTGCAGGCTCACTTTTCTGATCTTTTACTCTTTCGTTAACTTACTCTTTTTATTTCCTGGTTTGTAAGTCTGAATCTTTAACTTAGAATATAAAGCGTCATCTTTTTTTTACCTTTAGTTCTTTTATTCTCTCTCTTTTATAAATATTTTTAAAATGAAGAAATCAAGAGGAAATAAACAGGAGACAAAAGCAGAGAGATATATAAATAGAACAGGATCAATTTATTGTTAGAAGATTAGACAAAGAGAAGCCGTTACTTAAAGGCATAATAAAACATTCTACTCTTGTCTATCCCCACTGAGAATGCTTGCCTCTTATACTGGGTTCAGCTTAGGTAAATACTAGAATGAGTCTTGGGATGATAAAAACAAACACAACCAGAATATATTGCAAATAAAGGGGGAACATTGGCAGTTTTACCTTACCCGCAAGACTGTAGAGAATATGCATATTTATATGACCCAAAACTTGCAGTTTACCATATATGATTTCTTTGGTTCGGCAGATACTTTTTGAGCCCCTGCTATGTGTGAGGCAATGCCATTATGCTGGGTACATAGCTGTGAATAAATTGAGCATACATCCCTGTTCTCATGGATCTAACATTGCAGTTGGGGGTGGACAGTCAATGAAACATGAGTTAAATATACAGTATGCTAAATAGTTGTTGGAGGAGTCATTGAGAGGACTTGACCCCTGGTTAACCCGTGAGCTGGACCCAGGCAATCGGAGGCTCCTGACTCCCTGCCCTGTGCTTGGAATGTATGCTCTGTCCACCATTCCCACAGTCAGAGCCATTTTCGAGGACTCAGCCTTGAGAGAGTAATGTGTGGTTGGGACCATCTGGACTGTATACGTGACTGAACCCTCTTAAAGCCTCTATGTAAACTTTTAAGATTCTGGCGGTGAATGTGGAGTCTACTCATCTCGTGGCACCCAAGACAAGCCTTGTAAGTAAGTTCCTTTGGTGACTAGAACTTCCGCCTACCAATCGGGAGTACTCTGTCTCTTTCTTTGGTCTCTTCTTGCCCTCCCTGTATGGAGGCCAGTTTGAGAACCAACAGTGATAAGAGCTCTAGAGAAAAATGAAGCAGAGAAGGGAAATAGGAAGTGCTAAGGAGGAGAAGTGTTGCAGTTTCAAAAGGGGGTATCAACAAAGGTCTCCTGGAGAAGGTGGCATTTGAATGAAGGCCCAAAGTAGGAGGAGATGCCCATCCATATGTGGTTATCTGGGGAAGGTGTAGCATTGGGAATACCTAATGCAAAAGCCTTGAGACAGCAGCATGTCTGAAATACTGACAAAACAGAAAAAGCAAGAATATTCATATGGCTAAAGTAGAGGAGGTGAGAGATTTAGAGACAGCTAGTGTAGGTCTGGGGGTGGCAAATAAGAACCAGATAGTAAATATTTTTGGCTTTGCAGGGTGCATAAGGTCTCTAGAGTGTATTCTCCTCCTCCTGTCCCTTCTGCTCCTCCTTCTCTTCCTCTCCTCCTCTTTCTCCTTCTCCCTCTTCCTCTTTCTCCTCTTCCACGTCTGCTCCTGCTTCTGTTTCCCTCTTAAAAACATAAAAATGATTCTTGACTTGTGTGTTACAGTCTTCTGGCTGGATTTGACCTGCAGGCAGTAGTGTGATGACCCATGCTATAGCTTACTTTAAGAGACAGTCAGCAAGTCACACCAATTATCCAGCCCCAGATGATGATAGCATGGACTCTGGTGGCTGCCTTGGATGTGGTAAGTTAGATTCCAGATTTATTTTGAAAGAACTGCTGAAAGATCTAATGATGAATTGGATGTAGGGTTTGAAGGATGCAGAGAAGACTTGGATGACTCATTTTCTTTTGAGTAGTTAGAGGAGGGAGTTACTGTGTATTGAAATGTGGCATCCTGATGATAGGTCAAGTGAGAGGAGGACTGAAAAGTGACCACTGAACTTGGCAAAAAGAGGTCATTGCTGTCTTTGAAAGTTTTAGTGGTGTTTTGGGGGAGCTAACCCTGATTTAACCTTGTGTGAGACAAGGAAGATTCGAAATTGGTGACAGTAGATAGAGACAGCTCTTTTTTATAAATTTTTTCTTTTAAAAATATCATAGAAATGAGTTGATAAATGAAAGAGGATTAGGGGTTAAAAAGAGGTTTTTAAAATTATTTTTTAAGGTAGTAGAAATTATAGTAGGTTTGCATGCTCACTGGAGTGTTGCTCCAGTGAAGGGAAAGTTGATACTGCAGGAGGAAAAGAGAATTGCTGGGATGATGTTTTTGAGTGGATGAAAGAGGATGGAATGTTACCAAGAGGTGAAATGGGAGGCCTCAGCTAGGGTTTTAGACATTTCAACTGTCATAACAGGGAGGAAAGCAGGAAATAGATATAGGTGGGTGGATAGATATATTGTGAGAAATTGTGGAAATCCTCCTTGATTTCTTCTGTTTTCTTAGGGAAAGAGAAGCTAGGCCATCAGCTAAACATAAATATCGTGGAGGAGGAGTTATGGGTGTGAAGAGAATAACTTGTGAAATAGTTGTCTGTTAGGAAGTGTAGGAGGGTTGCCACGAAGGGTCCATTTGAGGTTAGTGAATATGTATTGAATGTAAGACTAGTCAGTGTGCCTGTAATTTTCTCTGGCCACTTTCACCTGCAAAATAACAAAAGCACCTGATTTAACCAAGTAATGCTGAGTAAAGAAGGGGACAAAAGATTGCATGTGAATGCAAGGAGTGATTATAATTTGGACCATGATATTTCATCTGGTTAGAGAGGGAAGTAAAAGACTGAGGGAAAAAAGGGCAGTGAAGAGGAGGCAGGATTAATGGCTTATAGGTTCTGATGGGGTTGAAGAATTATACAAGTTGAGGCACTGGATAGAAGGAGCTCGAAAGATGGGAAATGCTGGATGGAGAGTGGGATGTTAAAAATTAGATTTGAGGGGTTGTAGTTTTTGGTAATGAGAAAGTCTGAGATATAACCATGAAGTTATGGCTGTGGTAGGGTGGAGAATAAACTCATTTTAGAGAATTAAAAATTAAGAGTCTGGGTTTTGAAATAAGCATTTACTTGAAAATTTAAACCATGAAGGATTGTCCCAAGTATATTGTTGCAGAAAGTGACAGTCAGCCAAGAGCTAAAATCTTCAAGGAACAGCACAAGTGACACTTTGGCAATGATTAATGATTATAGCAAGGAGAGAGGTGGTAGTCTAGTTTAACTACAGGAGATTCAAAGTTTGTTTTGCTTTTTAAAAATTTTTGTTTTAGGGAGAAAAGAAGAAGGATGTTCTAGGAGAAGCAAAGAGTACAGAGTTCCAGTGATAGGGAGGGAATGAAAGACAAAACATACATTAATCATTAGGGCTGCCGGGAAAGTCAGATTTCAGTAGAGGAAGTTGAAAAGGGAAATACAGAAAACAGGTGGAGAATATGGCGAATTTTGCTGATGGCTGACTGAATTTCCAGAGTAAAGAGTGGATGGGTTTGGGGAGTTACAGAGAAAGAGGAGGCAGAATGAATTTCTAGGGAATTAGAGTTGGAGGTTCAGGGATAACCTGGGATTGTGAGTTTCTTTATGACTGAGGGAAACAGTTGTAAAGTGCACAGTGATCTTGGTGTTGGTGATTTTAAGGCAATCAGGACTGGGTTGCTGGGAAGGGAGGGGTAGGCATCTTGTCAGGAGCGTGCAGAGCTTTGGGTCCTGTTTTGCTCCTGCCAGAGAGGTATGGAGGGTGGAAGATGATGGGGGAGTGGTCTTACACAGATTAATATGTGTTGGTATATTAACTGACAATCTGATTAATAAGAATTATTGTCATGGAATTACCTTTTTAAAAAGTTCACTGTCATCTTGTCTATAACTATGATATATCAAGTAATTATCCACTGCCACGATATAATTGGAATTTACATAAACTCTATATTGTTAACTTCTCACAAAAGTGTTAGGAAGGAGATATTGTAAACTCCATTTTAAAGTTTTTACACTTCAGACAACTGAGACCCACAGAGATTAAGGAGCCTGTCTGGGTCTCAGAGTGAGTGGTGAAGAAATCAAACCTGGGCCATGTAGCTCCCAAATCACTCTTTTTCTGGTAATATTATCTGATTCTCCACTAAGGCACACACCCATTGTCTCTCTTTCTAATTATTTCACTTGGATTTTTCTCTTCTGTGACACCAGATAGAAATCTATACATGGGAGACATGCAGGCCTTTCTACTGATGGTTGATTTTCTGGAGATTATATTATTTGGAGAAAACTAAATACTGGCTGAAAAACTATCTATTTTATTAGTGATGTCAAACATAATGATTTCCCCTAGGCTTGGTACAGTCTGACAGAAAAAAAAATTTCCAGTTATAGACTAATTGATTTTTGCCATAACTCAAGCAAATAGAGATTTCCATGATCTTTGCTTAAAAGAGAATGTAATCATCCTTGCCTTTATTTATATGCCCTGCCCGCTATAATCTTCAAGTGTCCCCCTTCATTTAAATGCCCTCTTCAGTAATTTATCTCTGGACTTTTCCTTGAGATTAATGTTAGGCTAATTTAATATGTTAGTTTGAATTTGATTAGCCAAGGGACCAGTACGGTAAACAGTACAGAGTGACACCATACAAAGGCATTTCTCATCACAGCTTAATAATACTGTTGCTTACTATCTTGAGCAACGGTATCTGCTTTAGAAACTGGCTTTATCATTTCTCTCTTTTCTTGCTTGGAGCGGCAGAGAACCTTCTCAAACCAAGATGCAGAAAGACTTGCTTTTGGAATATGAAAGGATTCACAAGTTTCGCACATTTCAAAACTTTCTGTATTCGGGTAGAATTTCTTTGTTTATCTAGGTTTCCCCTTTCTGATCTCTTCATATTCTTGCTGACATTTATGAGAACTCTTCCCACTTAAGCACCTCTTGTAAGTTAAATACATTTTAAAATTACAGAAGAAAAAATTGTATTGCGTAGATTATCTTTTCTACTTATCCTACTCAAAAATCTACATGATGGAAATAATGTCCCAAAACAAACAAAATCATCACCATCAATCCAAACATGACAAACTGTGAGCAAACATTGATCAAAAGCAAAACATTCAAATGGCTCTTTTCTGAAGAAGTAACTATCTCATCTAAGACTAGAGGACTGTCTTCTTTGTTTGGGGGTGTGACGTGATTTATAATAAGAAATATATATTTGGTCTTTGTCATTTCTGGCACAGAACTCCTAAAACCCTTGGAATTTTTTGTGCTAAGAGCTATAAAGATATCTTTTGATAAGTTAATGAGGTGACTTTTGGAAAGCCCTTTTAGGCAAACTTAGGACAGGGTTGGTTGCCAGGGAACCAACCATATGATTAGAGGTTTTGAACTTTTAGAACCTCTCACCCCAACCTCTGGGGAGGAGTGAGGAGCTGGAAGTTGAATCAGTTGCCAGTGGCTAATGATTTAATTAAGCATAACTACGTAATGAAGCCTCCCTTAAAAAAAAAAAAAAAAAAAAATGCAAAAAACACAAAAGGACAGGATTCATAGAGCTTCGGGGTTGGTGAGCAGGTTTTAGGGAAAGTAGTGCACGTGAAGAGGGCATGGAACCTCCAGGCCCTGCCCTTTCCCTCATACATTACCCCATGCCTCTCTTCTACCTGGCTGTTCCTGAGTTCTTTTTATAATAAAATTGAGGATCTAGTAAGTAAAATGTTTATCTGAGTTCTGTGAGCCACTCTAGCAAATGAATTGAACTCAAGGAGGAGGAGTGTTGGAACCTCTGATCTATAGCCTGTAGTTCAGAAACACAGGCGACAACCTGGACTTGCCACTGGCATCCTAAGTGAGGGAGGGGCAGTCTTGTGTGACAGAACCTTTAACCTTTGGAATCTGATGCTGTCTACCAGCTAGTGTCAGAATCAAGCTGAATTCTCAGACCCTCTGCTGGTGTCTAAGAATTGTTTGTTGGTGCTGTGGAAACCGTCCTCTTCACCCACCCAATTCGGAAATGGGTGACCAGAACATAAAAAAAAGGGGACTTCCATCTTATTAGGTCCAACCATGGAGAATGATTTGAGAGCTTCATATTAAAGGAAAACATTAGCTATTCTATGGAGTAAAAGAGAATTGAAGACATAAAAATACTTAGAGTCTTGGTGAAAATTGTGAGGAATGCTGGTCAGCAATAATATAATTTCTAGAACAGAACAGGAAAGACAAGATTAGTAATTATTTCTGAACATTAGGTGCATATTTACAATTGCATAATTTGGCTATCTTACCCTTTTCCAGAGAGATGGGGAACATCTTTAAATTAGAGACTATATTTTATTTACCTTTATGTACCCCACCAGGTCTACCAACCATTCTTTTAATCATTTGTGCATTCATTTATTCATATATTTATTCTGTCAACAATTATTGTGTGTCCACTGTGTGTGGCAGGCACTGTGTTGTGTCTAGAAATAGAGGAATAATTCATGGACCCTATTATCATTTTCTTATTCACTTGTTTACTCATTGATTTAACAAATATTTAGCAAAAGCTCATTATTTGTCAGGCATTGCTTTAGGCATTTAGAATACATCAGTGAGTAAAACTGATAAATCCCTGCCCTGGTGAAGCTTATATTCTAGAAGAAGGCCACAGAAGATAAAGAAACACAAGAGGTACTATATCAGAAGGTAAAAGCACTATGGGGAAAATGAGTAGATCAGTGCAAGGAGGCTCAAGAGCGCTAATGTTGGAGAGGGTTGCAGGCCATTATTTTAAGAATGGTAATAGGAGTAGACTCTCTTGAGAAGATGACACTTGCGCACAGAATTGATTTAAGTGAAGGAGTTACCCTTATGGCTCTCTGGGGAAAGAGGAACAGCCAGTAAAGAAGCCCTGAGTTATGATCCAGTAACATAAAGAAACCAAAAGGAAGCAGGTAGGGAGTAGTAGGAGTTAAGTTCAGAGAGAGTACAGAGAACTTCATGATGTGGACCCTTTCAGGGTTTGGCTTTTTCTCCATGTGAATTGGGGAACCATGACAGAGTTTGAGCAGAGAAATTTAAGCTGACTGACGTTTTAAAAGGATCACTCTGGCTGCTGTGTTGAGAATGGACTACTTGGAATCAAGAGAAGACATGGGGAGACCAGTTGGAAAATTATTGCAGAAATCCAGGCTTGTGTTGACAGCTTGGGCTAGAAAAGTAGAGAAGTAGTGGGAAATGACCAGATCCCACATATATTTTGAAGGTAGAGCCAACAGAATTTCCTGATGGATTGGGTGTAGGTTATGAGAGAAAGAGAAATGTCAAGGATGACTCTAAGGTTTCACAGATTTCTTAGCGTAATGAACAAGAAAACCAATGGTTACCACGTAGTGCAAAGAATACTACAGGTATAAGTAGGGTCTACTGAAAGCCTTGAATTGGTATATTGAAATTAGACATGGTGCCAGGGAAGACTTTCTAGAAGAGATACTAGTTGAACTGACTCTTGGTAAGATGGGTAGCTGTTTGTGAGCAAAAGAAAGTAAGGGAAGATAATAATGCAGATAATAATGTAGACAGAGAAAGTAAAAAGGCAAGAGTAAGCAAGGAATACAGGTGAATCGGTGAGAGAGGAGGCTAGAGAAGTAGACAGCAGGAAATCATGCAGGGTTTATATACTAAGTACAAAATCTTAAGCTTTGTCATGAATGTTGGGGATAGCCTCTGGAGGTTATTAAGCAGAGGTGTGACATAATTGATAAAAGGATGATTTTTGAAATACTGTGTCAGAGAAGATATATTTAAGGGAGACAGTTATGGATCCATTTAATGATCTAGATAAGATACAACGAAAGCATGAACTATGTCTGTGACTGAGGGGACACATGTGAGATTGAAGGTAGGATCTATAAGCCCTATTATGTAATAGATGACGATGAGGGAATACCTCAGGGTGTCATCATCTGATAGAGGAAATAAAGAGGTAAACAAATTTGGAGAGGAAGATGATAAGTTCAGTTAGAATAAAGTGAGAGTGTGGATAGCCAAGTTGAAATGATTAATGAGGTTGACTATATGCGTCTAAGCTCTGGAGAAAGGTCCAGCTGGGGCTTTATGCTGGAGAAGCATAAGCGTATAGGTGATAGCTGAAACCACATATTTGGATAATTTCACTTAAGAAGAAAGAAAAAATCATATTGCTGAGAACAAAGACAACTGAAGTACCAATATTTAAGAGGCAAACATAATGAGAGTTGCCATTAAAGAAAACAAGGAATGGGAAGAGAGAAAGGCACTTCGTGAGAGAGGAGTGTCATAGAAAGGTGGGAATTTTATGAAAGAGGAAGTGGTCAACAGTGCCAAATGCTCCAGACCCTCAGGACAGGAGGTAAACATATTCCATTGGGTAGCCATTATGAGCATCATGAGTGAGACCCCCAAAATGTTGTGGTTTATTATCCTAGAAGACAGTGTAGAAGCTTCTAAACAAAGGGTGTGTACTGAGAAAAGTTGAGCATAGGCTCCCAATTCAGAAAATGGGTCAACATTTGTAACTCTAAGTAAGTTATATTAATTAGATACAGGAGTTCAGTACGTCTGGTTTCTTTGATCTTTTCCTCTAAGAATATCTTCTCTCTGTTTTTATATTTTAATAAAAATATATGTGTTATTGTAGTCAAAACCTGGGAATTATTTCCCTGGCTTCCTATGGAAGAGGTATTTTTCCCACCTGCTCTGTGCCTTTGTCTTTTTTTTTTTTTTTGGTGGCACAAACCCAACTTGAGGAGTGCCTGTCATATAGAAAGCATTCACTTGGCGTTAGTGAATAAAAGTAAAAACAATCTCAGTTCAGAAGAGATAAGTAGTCATTTTAAATCTTGTCAGTTGGTGGCAGGTATAGTGCATTTGTAGTAGGAACTGTTTCATAGACACAGATCCCCTTAATTTCTAACCATGGTACCTATTTGTAAACAATGGATATGAAGAGCAGGGCAAATAAAGGTGGAAGGAGCAGAACAACACATGTTTTTCCTTAGAAAACCAACTCAAAATAGAATCCCCTGCTGATGGCTGGGCCAGAAGAGCCACACCATATACAATGTTCTAGGAATATCTTTGTTGCTGTGGGCCTGCTAATCACTTTGTTCAACTAATCTACTTGTTTTCTTACTTTTCAATTTACACTTCACATGTGTCTTTTTAAAATAATTGTTATTATAATTTTTCTAAAAGTACGAATAATTCTAATAATAGTCCAATGGAATACAGAAAAATATCTCAACTACTTGCCCAGCAGGAGGAGCTGTCCAAGTTAACATTATGTATGACAAAAAAGGTAACGAATGCCTGCAGTACAAAGAAGTAGAGCTTAAATTAAATCTGACCTAACTTTAAAAAGTGTGTGAGAGAAATGGCTTTGTCAGGGACCTCAGAAATACCAAGTATCTATAGGTAGATGTGACTAAGGGTAGATTTTCATAAATACATGATCCAAGTGATCCCTGTCCGGAAATGATGAAAACAAACATCTACCGTAAACATTGATTAACAAAAAGTTTTTAAAGCTAAGAGAGTTCTTGTTATAATCTGCAAAGCTACACCTTAAACAAATAGTTATTTTCCACCTCAGTATTCCACTATGTATACACTCTCAGACACGCCTTTACTCTTCTGACCATGAAGATGAAGAACATAGATCAGAACCATTAAGATCTTACTGTTATGAACACCTTGTCCCTTCCCTCATTTTTTCTTTCAAGTCTACAAGGCATTGTGTGCTTGAACTGTACTCTCCAGCAGCCTCCTGTCACCTGTCACCTATCTCTGGTGCTCTCCTGCCGGGCTTTTCTGCATAGACGCTGGAGGGTTAAGACCATGATATTGAGATTGTGTTATTTATGCATCAACTCAAAGGCCACCTGTCCAATTCCTGTTTTCTTGTCAATCCCAGTCCTGGAGACACTGCAGTTTGCCCTGATGCAGAGAACAAGCTTGCTCTGGAGGTCCAACAGTACCAAGTTTAGGGCCAGAGAAGAGCAAGTCTTAAACTCAGAGTAAACATAGATCCATAATTCCCTACTCCACCTATGTTCCCTGATTCCTGTAGCCTCTTTCACCATTCATTTCATGTGCACAATAACTTCATTTATTCACCCCAGATTTATTAAATGCCAGTTCTGTACCCCACTCTATTTTTGTGCTAAGATTACAGTGGTGACTAAGATACCTGTAACCCTAAAGAAGGTTCAACATAGTGAGAAGAATAGAGTGCTGAGTTACAAGGAGGAGGCTTACAGTCAAGGGTGTGGGGAGCTGTGTACTCTGTGGTGAGGAAGAGTAGACGGAAAATATGTGGGGAGCTGTGTGCTACAGTCCAACGGCTAACCCTATACTACTTTTGTGTTTGTATGGGAGGTCAGTTCTATATCATTAGTATTTTCCCATTGGGCTGTTCCTAAGGTCTAGAATCTGAGGTATGTTTAAATTTCGGCCCAACATTATATAGTTTTTCTGTTTAATCTATTTTCAAACCTCCCCAAATAATTACCTGTCAAACAAACAGGTGTCAGATTTTGAAGGCCCTTCTCTGTTGCCATATCTACCAAGAAGGCTTTCCCATTGCCCATGTTAATTCTTCCTTTTGGAAACTCACATAGCACTTTGTTCCTTTTTTATGGCAAGTTTTCTTATTCTAAACAGTATAATAGTTGTTTGTATGCTATACTTGATTTGATGAATTTCAGAGTCTAATACAATACTTTTCAAATGGAACAGACCTATGAACTATTTCCCTTTTGCTCTTCCATACCACATATACTCCTCCACTTCTGGAAAAAAGGCTAAAACCAGCCCAGCCTCCAAGACAGGTCTTTGTAAATCATATGACAGAGTTCTCCTTACATTCAACACAGTCATCAGATGTCAAGCTGGGACTTATTCTGAAGCTTACTTGGCTATGAAAGGTAGGATACCCATCCTCACACTCCTTACATATGGACTATTGACATTTTTCTGTCTTTTGTTATATCCAGTGCAGAGTGAAAGACAAGTCCTCCAGCTGAAGGTTTGTGTATCAGCCTCATAAAGCAAAGACATGTTTACATTAGCGCTTAGAAAGTGATTACAGAGTGACACAGGTCGGGAGAAGGTGAGGGAGTGACATTACATTTCAACAAGCATTTGGAAATCTTTGTAACTTAAGGCTGTACAAATAGACCCAACCAAAAAAGGAAAAGTTGTGGCTGTTTTTGATGGATATTCCAGCAGAGATATATTCTTTTGCATTTTTGTTTATTCAGCTTAATGGAGGCTATAAAAAGGTGCTTTTGATTAAGCAGTTTAATATCTTATATTTATATAGTACCTTTCACCCCAAAAGACTTAATAAACTATGTTTATACAGCTTTATAAATCGTATAAAGAGTTGGCCTTTTCTTCACCAGGACTAGTAGGAAGCCATCTGTGGTAGACATCTGCCCCACTGAAGGAGGTGAGGAATTCAGGCCAAGCTCACCAAGGTAGATTTAGCTGGTACAGAAATCTACTAAAATTCTAACTAGTGGACAAATCCTGCCTTGGCTGATGAGCTTGGCGGGGAGGAGTGTGGTGAGAAGATGAATTAATCTACTGTTTAATTAATTGATTAATCTCCTATTTAGACAGCTGCTGTTGAGCCTCTTTGTTCTTGCCTGTGAGTGAGGAAGGTTTCATAAAGTTTTGGTATTTCCTGTCTAAAACCATGAACTCATTTCTATTAGCTTGATTAAAAGTAACAAAAATACTTCATCAGTTACTAAACTTTTCCAAGATATTTTGTTTGGGACCCATGTAGCCTATGGTTAGAATGAAGAATAATGGTGCACATTTATGACTGGGTTATTATACAAATAATAAATTTATAATAGTATTTTAATTTATATTTAGGTTATCCATGTTGAAGATGATTTTTAAATGATAAATACTGTATTGATTATAGCTACGAGTGTTAACTAAAATGGAAACAATTATCGGATATCATATTGGGGTCACTGGGGTCATAAGTGTCATGTTCTTCTTTTTTTTTTTTTATGTTCTTATAATAGTTTCAGGTGCTCATTCTTGACAACTAAAAAAATAACCAAAATACAGCTGATTAGCTATAAGAATGGAAGTAAAATTATAATCTACAAGCAATATATTTATTATTATGTTCTTGAGACTTTAGGTAGCATTTGATCTTTAATATTCAATGTGAATTCCCTATGTCTCTCTCTCAGTGCCTGTCTGTCTGTCACACACACACAAACACACACCCCACACTCATCCCTAATTGAAGGAATCCTAAATCAGGATTCAAGAGACCTCTAGGTTAATCTTGATTTTTCTTACTAATGAATTTGCTGGTCAATCTCTCTCTAACCTCAATTTCTTAGTTTATATTACTGGCTATGGAATGCAGTAATGGAGAAAGTCTGTATATTATGATAATGGTATATTAAATATATTAATCATCTGAGGAATTTGTATGACTCTTCCAAATCTTACATATCAAGTTGAAACTCTTCTAGGTCCTATAAAATCCTTTCATAATCTAAACTTTACAACTGCAATAACATTTTTAGGTTACTATGTTATCCCTTACTGCATGAAATTAGGCATGAATGGATTTATGAGGCTATAAAAGATGCCCAATTTCCATTGGAAACTTTAAAATTCTGTATTATTTAGTACATATCTACAATACATCCTGTTGAATTGAGGATGACATCAATTCAATGTATTATTTTATAAGCATTGAAAAACACTTTATCCATAGTTTGGAAGGACACTAAGACCTACCTTGAAATATATCTAGGTTGTAGCTATACTCTTTCTTAGTCAGTGCTTCAAGCTTCCATATATTTAAATTTATGTAAATAACTGTTGTACTGGGGATATACCATTAATTGTTTAATTTGTAATGGTGACTTTTCCCCCCACTTACATTATTTTGTTTTTCAGTAACCAGCAACATAACTAAGCTCTGAAATTTGAAAATTCATATTTTGAATCAAAGGATTAGAACAGTATAAAGAAGTAAGGAAGCTAAGTATCATAGTTTGGAGGAAAGCCCCACGTGTGCTGTTTCATTATATTATGACAGGTATAATTTCAGATGACATGTATGTTTATCTCGTTGTTCCTGGAAGGTAAAACAATGTCATGCCTTGTTCACACTGTTTAGAAACAGCCAGCTCCACTTTCTTTGTAGCCTGTTACATTTTTCAGAAAATTGCTTGCATAAGGAACTCCCCCGCATTACATTGCTGTGCGTTAGGAAATGGATTATGCCTGTGCACTTGGAAACAGCTGATCCCGTAGGCTGTATTTCATAGGAAAATAAAAACCAAAAAGAAAATGCATTTTGACAAAGTTGACTGGGCTAATATAATTTCTCAATTAACTGTCTGCATGCTGGCTTTTACTGAGTGCCATGGATTGCAAACAGTTGGGTTGCAAATAAGCAAGGCATCTTACCCTAATAATCCATTTTACTGGGAATGCCTGTGCTTATGAAAATAATTAGAGTTCAAATAGTCCAACTAAACACTTTTTGAGCCCCTATTTAGAGAGTCCTATATTGCATACTAGGTAGAAAACAAAGATAGAAAACAGACCCTAAGTCTACTCTCTTATCTAACTTATTTTCTTCTGCATTGTAGTAAACCTATTTAGTTTATGTAAATAATTGTTCTTCCCCAGAGGTCAAGGACTATGTCATGATCATTTATGTTTCTCTTTTAACCCAAATATTATGACTTGTGTTCAGTAGGTAGATAAATATCTAGAACATAAAAAACTTAGAAGACTTAGTCTGATAGAACCAAAGAATATATTTGTCCTTGATTTCCAGATTTATAAAAAGGAACACATTGATAAGACATCCAATCTGCCAAATTAATAGATCTGTAGAATCGTTTCTCAGCATCTCTAGAGAAAGTCCAATATCTTTGGCACTCAACACTTTTCATATTTTGCCACTTCCCGCATACCTAATCTCAATCCATGACTTCCTTCTACATACTCCATGGTGTAGGCACGTTGAGTTATGTTTGGATGATCATACATCCTGATTTACCCAAAATGGACAAGGCTTATACCTGTTTTCTTGGCATAATTATTAATAACTCCACCTTTCACTTTTATAAATGTATTGGTTTCTTTCAGGTGCATAGTCACTCTAATTTACATAATTCCTTAATGGGTCTGTAGTGTTTCATGCTTCTGCATATTTTGTAAACTTATTTTCAGAGCTTCTGCCTATCCATGTATGACAAGCATTTGGGTACACATTCAACCTTTAGGTCTTCTCATGTGCAACCTAGTTGTTAACTTGGCTCAAAGTTTCTGGGAGCTTCAGGTTTCTCAAGAGCTGTCTAAAGCTAGAAGAATCATGGAGGCCTGGTTGTTTTAGATATTCCTTAGAGTAATTCTGTTGATTTCATTGGGACAGTTCCAACACTGTGCCTTTCTATGAATAATGCTAGGAACACCCTGGATCTACCTTGGTTGTTAATTTAGGACCACAGTGATCACTTCTCAGACTGTTTTATAAAGATCCAAAAACATGGCAGAGTCATACTAATTTGTTTTCAAAGTACACCCTCTGCAACTGATGTGTTTTCAGTAGTCTAGGAATTCCTTTATTTATTATGGTAGTGCTTTTCTCTTCTGAGGGAACTAAGAATTTCAAACCAGGAAGTATTGAGGGAACAGAGTGTACAGCTGGAGAATTAGTAACTTTGGTAAAGCTTATGCTAGTTTCTATCCACTTCCTCAGATAAAATGCTGACAGCCAGCAGGAACAAATCCAATACATCTGCCTGGTCAAGTTACTTTGATTTATATGAATGTGGATATGCACAGATTTACTGAACTGAGCTCCATGACATTACCTTCATCCATCGTTTTCTGTCTACTTGCCTCCCACCCCCTGCCTTTGGGTTTTAGCTTTCCAGTTGAATAGTAAACATTTTATTTTCTCTTTTGGCTCAGGACATGCAACTCCTGTCACATTTAATATAAAGCACATGCATCTGCTAAAACAGCAGTGCTACTCTGAAAGCCTATAGTTCAAACAGTTCCAATTCTTCTTTTTCCCTGCCTTCATTTTTAGTCATGAAACTGTAGGAGGGGGGCAAAGTTCACAGTTCTTAAGGTGCTAGGGAAATAATTTATTCTGCCTCTGCCTGTAGAACTAAGAGAGCTGGTGGAGACCTTGGTTGGTTTCATACGAGTCAAGGGCACCTGTGGCTACTAGAGATGTGTGCTCTGTGTCTCATAATAGGAACATGAAAAAGACTGTCAAAAATATTGATGGGATAAATTGGCCTTATTATAAAGTGAGAGTGAGCTTCAATGTGTAAAATCAATCAGGAGAAATCATTAACTCTGTTCTTATAAACTGCGACCCAAGGCATATGTGATCATACACATGTGATGTGTATATGTGATAACAGACTGGCCCCTGAAAAGCATTTCTCAATGTGTTTTCCAGGCTCAAGAAGAGCCTTACCTAATACCTTAGGTAAGGTATGGAAAATAATTTAAAAATTATTAACTTTTTCTTTTTCAAATCCACAGTGTTTCTGTACCTAATGGTCTATGTGCTCCTTTGTTTACTGCTTCTCAATAGAAAAATAACAAAAATAGAAAATATTCATAAAGAGGGAACATAAATACTCTGAGTGACAGAAGAATCCTTAATGAAAATTAAATGTTGGATAGATAGGCAAAGGTTGAGAGGGAATATGCTTATTATTCATAAAATTATGAAGTTTATATCTATCAAAACCCCAAATAACAAAACTAACTGGGTCCTGCTTTTACAACTGCTATTTTGGGATGGAAAGTTCATTTCCAAAAGTGGAGGCAGGTTTAGGGGACAAATGAATGATGTTCAGCTGTCTAGAGTCTATCAATAGTAGAAGGCCATTACTATCCCTAAACTTAAAGGACAAGGAAAGAAAGTGATACCACTTCAGAGATCTGAAAATTTTGAGGGGAGCGCTTCCAACAGGAGCTAGAAAAGTCACGGGACACAATCCCTGCTGGAACCACTATGCTAAACCAAGGAGAGGGATTTTATTCATTTGGGGCTGCTATAACAGAATACGATAAAGCAAGTGGCTTATAAATAACAGAAATTTACTTAGCATACTTTGGGAGACTTGGAAATCCAAGATCAAGGCACTGGAAAATTTGGTGTCTGGTGAGGACCTGTTGCTTGGTTCATAAATAGCTGTCTTCTTGCTGTGTCTTCACATGGTAGAAGAGGTGAGGGAGCTCTTTAGGGTATCTTTTATAAGGGCACTAATCCCATTTATGAAGGCTCCACCTTTATGATTTAATCACTTCCCCAAAATCTCACCTCCCAAAACTGTCACACTGGGGATTAAGATTTCAACATATAAATTTTGGGAGGACACCAACATTGTCTATAGCAGAAGGGGAAGTACCCACTCTATCTCTTTCCATTCTTTGATATCCTGCTGTGTTTCTCTTTAACTCTATAGTTAAAGACAGAAGGAAAGGGATCCCACATAATTAAATCCCTGGGGATCACTTCTCCTGGGGTACTGAGCAGAACTGAGAGAATTGAAACATTGTTCTCTGAGTGAAGGAAGGGGAAGTGAGGTAGCATATTCTCAGCATAAATGTACAATAATGTTATGACTATTATTATAGTTCCTATTTTACAGATGCAGAACCGGAGTCTAGGCTTGTTAAATAATTTGCCCAAGGCCACATAGCTAGTAGAACTCAGACCACTGCCTTGAATTTACGTTTCTTACTCAATAGCCAAAGCTAATTACTATGTTACATTGCCACTCCAATATTAATATTTTTTCAGTTGTCACTGTCAAAAATAAATATTTAAAGAAAATTTATATATAAAAATCAAAATTTATGGATGGATAAACTAAATCCAAAGCTAAATATAAGAAAAACAAACTAGATATTGTATGGAGGTAGTATAGGGAAAGTCAGTATATACTGGTTTAATCTTTTCCATTCTTTGCTTCTATTGCATGTTGTATTTCTTACTTTCCCAGCAAAAGCTTAGAATTCCTATCACATCGATCCCAAATTAGCTTTTGCAGGGTAAGGACCTTAGGCATGAATGTTTCTGCAAATTGGATAGAAAAAGCATTGCAGTGGTCCAAAGGCTCCTAAATCAGCTTGAATTTCCAGCATAGCTTGGACTAGAGCCTAAACTGACAGTCCGGGATGTGTGAGCCTAAGGGAAAGAAGTTGAAACTGCCTCCTAGTTCATATTTTCAAATTAAACAGAAACCAAGAGGGAAATGGTTCCAGCATTTTATCACGTGCATTCTAATCCATTCTAAGCTGACAATGTTATATAAATGGACTATAGCGAATGAAGTTTTCTCTAATCAGAGTGAGAGACAAACCTCAGGGTCTGGATATAAAATGTAAACTATTACACGTATTATTTCTATGAGTAAATATTTTTTCATAAAATGTAGGAGTAAATTCTACCACCATGTAAAATTAAAACTTTGGACTATTTTAACTCTTAGGGTAGTGTGATATCATGATAAACGATAATCCAGGGTTGGCTTCGTTTTCTTTAGATTTTCTTTTCAATATTCAGTGTCGAATAGCAGATGCCTAAAAGGGTGAGAGAGCCAATGGCCATCATTAAGCACTGAACAAAGAGTTCATTAGCACCTAAAGAGACGAAACAGAGAAAGGAGGGGCCGTCCAAATAGGTAGCTTTTCTGTAATGTGTTATTTAATATAAGGGCTCATAAAAGAAAGGAAGTAGGATATGCAGTATCAAACAAAGGAGAGAGCAAAGTAGAAAGTGTAAACAAATAACTAATGTTTTATAAGAGTAAAGTATCATGCTTAATGGGAGGAAAAAAAAGAACTTTTTTTAAAAGATCAAGTAAAAGAAATGTGACAAGAAAAACGGAGAGGTCAGATGTCGATATGGAAAGTAATGTGTTCTGGGCAGAAAGACTGGCATGAGCAAATACATTGGTTTGGGAGGTGGTGGGTAATACCGTTTACTTGTAAGGATCCTGTGAGGATATTAGTAAGAAATAAGCACCACTGGCTTTTGGTTAAGTACAGACAAAAAATGGTGGGAGAACACGGAGGTTTCCGAGCCAAATCAAGAAAATGGAAAAGGAAAACATGCATTCTCTAGGCACTTGCGATGTGGCAGGAGGGTGCAAGCAATGTCATCTACTCCTTGGTGTTACATTTCTTGGAAATTAATTCAGCCTTAAAAGATACATGGAATTCTGCAAATTAATTTTATAAAATTTATGAATAAGTTGTGTGTAACCTCTCAGTCTTTAATATTTTTACTACTATATAGGTATCTACATGAAAAAAATGGGTATCTAATGTTGCCTTATATGTGCATTTATTTCAATGCATATTGTAAATGCTTCCTTCAGTATTTTTCTGTATCTTTTTTTTGCATATGAAGACACATTTCTAAGATCTTTCAACTTTATATGTGTATAAACTTATGTTATTTAATTCATTGCTGTATAGGCTTTATTACAATTTATTTATCTATAGATCCTTATGTTTTGTCCAATATTACTCAATTAAAAACAATGCTCCAGATCTTTATACCCCATAATGTGCTCAGTGCCCCCATTTACTCGCTCAGTCAAGGGAGACTCTATGAGGTACTGCTTGAGGTCCTGCATAGGTTTCTTGTTTTGACTCAGAGAAGAGAACTTTAAAGAGGTCTGCTCCCACCCTTATGACAAGAAAAATAGCTGGACAAATTGCAATTCAAAGACTATTCTTTTTTTTTCTTTTTAACATCTTTATTGGAGTATAATTACTTCACAATGGTGCGTTAGTTTCTGCTTTATAACAAAGTGAATCAGTTATACATATACATATGTTCCCATATTTCTTCCCTCATGCGTCTCCCTCCCTCCCACCCTCTCTATCCCACCCCTCTAGGTGGTCACAAACCACTAAGCTGATCTCCCTGTGCTATGCGGCTGCTTCCCACTAGCTGTCTATTTTACGTTTGGTAGTGTATATATGTCCATGCCACTCTCTCGCTTTGTCACAGCTTACCCTTCCCCCTCCCCGTATCTTCAGGTCCATTCTCTAGTAGGGCTGTGTCTTTATTCCCATCTTGACCCTAGGTTCTTCATGACCTTTTTTTTTTTTTTTTAGATTCCATATATATGTGTTAGCATACAGTATTTGTTTTTCTCTATCTGACTTACTTCACTCTCTAGGACAGATTCTAAGTCCATCCACCTCACAACAAATAACTCAGTTTCCTTTCTTTTTATGGCTGAGTAATATTCCATTGTATATATGTGCCACATCTTCTTTATCCATTCATCTGTTGATGGACACTTAGGTTGCTTCCATGTCCTGGCTATTGTAAATGAACCAAAATGAACGTTTTGGTACATGACTCTTTTTGAATTACGGTTTTCTCAGGGTATATGCGCAGTAGTAGGATTGCTGGGTTGTATGGTAATTCTATTTTTAGTTTTTTAAGGAACCGCCATACTGTTCTCCATAGTGGCTGTATCAATTGACATTCCCACCAACAGTGCAAGAGGGTTCCCTTTTCTTCACACCCTCTCCAGCATTTATCGTTTCTAGATTTTTTGATGATGGCCATTCTGACCGGTGTGAGATGATATCTCATTGTAGTTTTGATTTGCATTTCTCTAATGATTAATGATGTTGAGCATTCTTTCATGTGTTTGTTGGCAATCTGTATATCTTCTTTGGAGAAATGTCTATTTAGGTCTTCTGCCCATTTTTGGATTGGGTTGTTTGTTTTTTTGTTATTGAGCTGCATGAGATGCTTGTAAATTCTGGAGATTAATCCTTTGTCAGTTGCTTCATTTGCAAATATTTTCTCCCATTCTGAGGGTTGTCTTTTGGTCTTCTTTATGGTTTCCTTTGTTGTGCAAAAGCTTTTAAGTTTCATTAGGTCCCATTTTTTAATTTTTGTTTTTATTTCCATTTCTCTAGGAGGTGGGTCAAAACGGATCTTGCTGTGTTTTATGTCATAGAGTGTTCTGCCTATGTTTTCCTCTAAGAGTTTGATGGTGTCTGGCCTTACATTTAGGTCTTTAATCCATTTTGAGTTTATTTATGTGTATGGTGTTAGGGAGTGTTCTAATTTCATTCTTTTACATGTAGCTGTCCAGTTTTCCCAGCACCACTTATTGCAGAGGCTGTCTTTTCTCCATTGTATATTCTTGCCTCCTTTATCAAAGGTAAGGTGACCATATGTGCATGGGTTTATCTCTGGGCTTTTTATCCTGTTCCATTGATCTATATTTCTGTTTTTGTGCCAGTACTATGCTGTCTTGATTACTGTAGCTTTGTAGTATAGTCTGAAGACAGGGAGCCTGATTCCTCCAGCTCCATTTTGCGTTCTCAAGATTGCTTTGGCTCTTCGGGGCCTTTTGTGTTTCCATACAAGTTGTGAAAGTTTTTATTCTAGTTCTGTGAAAAAGGCCAGTGGTAGTTTGGTAGGAATTGCATTGAATCTGTAGATTGCTTCGGGTAGTATAGTCATTTTCACAATGTTGATTCTTTCAATCCAGGAATATGGTATATCTCTCCATCTATTTGTATCATCTTTAATTTCTTTCATCAGTGTCTTATAATTTTCTACATACAGGTCTTTTGTCTCCTTAGGTAGGTTTATTCCTAGATATTTTATTCTTTTTGTTGCAATGGTAAATGGGAGTGTTTTCTTAATTTCACTTTCAGATTTTTCATCATTAGTGTATAGGAATGCCAGAGATTTCTGTGCATTAAATTTGTATCCTATGGGCTTCCCTGGTGGCGCAGTGGTTGAGAGTCCGCCGGCCAATGCAGGGGACACAGGTTCGTGCCCTGGTCCGGGAAGATCCCACATACCGCGAAGCGGCTAGGTGCAGGAGCCATGGCCGCTGAGCCTGCGCGTCCGGAGCCTGTGCTCCGCAACGAGAGAGGCCACAACAATGAGAGGCCCGCGTACTGCAAAAAAAAAGAAAAAATTTTGTATCCTACTACTTTACCAAATTCATTGATTAGCTCTAGCAGTTTTCTGGTAGCATCTTTAGGATTCTCTATGTATAGTATCATGTCATCTGCAAACAGTGACAGCTTTACTTCTTCTTTCCCTATTTGGATTCCTTTTATTTCTTTTTCTTCTCTGATTGCTGTGGCTAAAACTTCCAAAACTATGTTGAATAATAGTGGTGAGAGTGGGCAGCCTTGTCTTGTACCTGATCTTAGTGGAAATGTTTTCAGTTTTTCACCATTGAGGATGATGTTGGCTGTGGGTTTGTCATATATGGACTTTATCATGTTGAGGAAAGTTCCCTCTATGCCCACTTTCTGGAGGGTTTTTATCATAAACGGGTGTTGAATTTTGTCGAAAGCTTTTTCTGCATCTATTGAGATGATCGTATGCTTTTTCTCCTTCGATTTGTTAATATGGTGTATCACATTGATTGATTTGCATATATTGAAGAATCCTTGCATTCCTGGAATAAAACCCACTTGATCATGGTGTGTGATCCTTTTAATGAGCTGTTGGATTCTGTTTGCTAGTATTTTGTTGAGGATTTTTGCGTCTATGTTCATCAGTGATATTGGCCTGTAGTTTTCTTTCTTTGTGACATCTTTTTCTGGTTTGGTATCAGGGTGATGGTGGCCTCATAGAATGAGTTTGGGAGTTTTCCTCCCTCTGCTATATTTGGAAGAGTTTGAGTAGGATAGGTGTTAGCTCTTCTCTAAATGTTTGATAGGATTCACCTCTGAAGCCATCTGGTCCTGGGCTTTTCTTTGTTGGAAGATTTTTAATCACAGTTTCAATTTCAGAGCTTGTGATTGGTCTGTTCATATTTTCTATTTCTTCCTGATTTAGTCTTGGCAGGTTGTGCATTTCTAAGAATTTGTCCATTTCTTCCAGGTTGTCCATTTTTTTTGTTTGTTTTTTTGTTTTGTGTTTTTTTTTGTGGTACGCAGGCCTCTCACTGTTGTGGCCTCTCTCGTTGTGGAGCACAGGCTCCAGCCGCGCAGGCTCAGCGGCCATGGCTGACGGGCCCAGCTGCTCCACAGCATGTGGGATCTTCCCGGACCTGGGCACGATCCCGTGTCCCCGGTATTGGCAGGCGGGCTCTCAACCACTGTGCCACCAGGCTGGCCCCAGGTTGTCCATTTTATTGCCTTAGAGTTGCTTGTAGTAATCTCTCATGGCCCTTTGTATTTCTGCAGTGTCAGTTGTTACCTCTCCTTTTTCATTTCTAATTCTGTTGATATGAGTCTTCTCCATTTTTTTCTTGATCTGTCTGGCTAATGGTTTATCAACTGTGTTTATCTTCTCAGAGAACCAGCTTTTAGTTTTATTGATCTTGGCTATTGTTTCCTTCATTTCTTTTTCATTTATTTCTGATCTGATCTTTATGATTTCTTTCCTTCTGTTAACTTTGGGGGTTTTTTTGTTCCTCTCTCTCTGATTGCTTTAGGTGTAAGTTTAGGTTGTTTATTCGAGACTTTCATTGTTTCTTGAGGTAGGATTGTATTGGTATAAACTTCGCTCTTAGAACTGCTTTTGCTGCATCCAATAGGTTTTGGGTCATCGTGTTTTCATTTTCATTTATTTCTAGGTATTTTCTGATTTCCTCTTTGATTTCTTCAGTGATCTCTTGGTTATTAAGTAGTGTGTTGCTTAGCCTCCGTGTGTTTGTATTTCTTATCGTTTTTTTTCCTGTAATTGATATCTAGTCTCATAGCATTGCGGTTGGAAAAGACACTTGATGTGATTTCAATTTTCTTAAATTTACCAGGGCTTGATTTTTGACCCAAGATATGATCTATCCTGGAGAATGTTCCATGAGCACTTGATAAGAATGTCTATGCTGTTGTTTTTTGATGGAATGTCCTATAAATATCAATTAAGTCCATCTTGTTTAATGTATCATTTAAGACTTGTGTTTCCTTATTTATTTTCATTTTGGATGATCTGTCCATTGGTGAAAGTGGGGTGTTAAAGTCCCCTACTATGATTGTGTTACTATCGATTTCCCCTTTTATGGCTGTTCGTATTTGCCTTATGTATTGAGGTGCTCCTGTGTTGGGTGCATAAATATTTACAATTGTTATATCTTCTTCTTGGATTGATCCCTTAATCATTATGTAGTGTCCTTCTTTGTCTCTTGTAATAGTCTTTATTTTAGAATCTATTTTGTCTGATATGAGAATGGCTACTCCAGCTTTCTTTTGATTTCCATTTGCATGGAATATCTTTTTCCATCACCTCACTTTCAGTTTGTATGTGTCCCTAGGTCTGAAATGGGTCTCTTGTTTACAGCATATATACGGGTCTTGTTTTTGTATCCATTCAGCCAGTCTGTGTCTTTTGGTGGGAGCATTTAATCCATTTACAGTTAAGGTAATTATCGATATATATGTTCCTATTCCCATTTTCTTAATTGTTTTAGGTTTGTGATTGTAGGTCTTTTCCTTTTCTTGTGTTTCTTGCCTAGGGATGTTCCTTTAGCGTTTGTTGTAAAGTTGTTTGTTGGTGCTAAATAAACTCTTTCAGCTTTTGCTTATCTGTAAAGGTTTTAATTTCTCCATCAAATCTGATGGAGATTTTAAAATCTCCATCAAATCTGAATGAGATCCAATGTGTGTGTTGCATGTGTGTTGCATATGTGTGTTGGCATGTTTCTCCTTGGATTTATCCTGTATGGGACTCTCTGTGCTTCCTGGACTTGATTAACTACTTTTTTTCCCATATTAGGGATGTTTTCAACTATGATCTCTTCAAATATTTTCTCAGTCCCTTTCTTTTTCTCTTCTTCTTCTGGGACCCCTGTAATTCGAATGTTGGTGTGGCTAATGTTGTCCCAGAGGTTTCTGAGACTGTCCTCAGTTCTTTTCATTCTTTTTTCTTTATTCTGCTCTGCAGCAGTTATTTCCACTATTTTATCTTCCAGGTCACTTATCCGATCTTCTGCCTCAGTTATTCTGCTATTGATCCCTTCTAGAGTATTTTTCATTTCATTGATTGTATTGTTCATCATTGCTTGTTTCCTCTTTAGTTCTTCTAGGTCCTTGTTAAATGTGTCTTACATTTTTTCTATTCTATTTCCAAGAGTTTAGATCATCTTTACTATCATTATTCTGAATTCTTTTTCCGGTAAACTGCCTATTTCCTCTTCATTTGTTAGGTCTGGTGGGTTTTTACCTTGCTCCTTCATCTGCTGTGTTTCTGTCTTCTCATTTTGCTTATCTTACTGTGTTTGGTGTCTCCTTTTTGCAGGCTGCAGGTTCTTAGTTCCCGTTGTTTTTGGTGTCTGCCCCCAGTGGCTAAGGTTGGTTCAGTGGGTTGTGTAGGCCTTCTGGTGGAGGGGACTAGTGCCTGTGTTGAGGCTGGATTTTGTCTTTCTGGTTGGCAGGTCCACATCTGGTGGTATGTTTTGGGGTGTCTGTGAACTTATTATGATTTTAGGCAGCCTCTCTGCTAATGGGTGGGATTGTGTTCCTGTCTCGCTAGTTGTTTGGTGTAGGGTGCTCAGCACTGTAGCTTGCTGGTCGTTGAGTGAAGCTGGGTGCTGGTGTTGAGATGGAGATCTCTGGGAGATTTTCGCCATTTGATATTATGTGGAGCTGGGAGGTCTCTTGTGGACCAGTGTCCTGAAGTTGGGTCTCCCACCTCAGAGGCACAGCACTGACTCCTGGCTGGAGCACCAAGAGCCTTTCATCCACACGGCTCAGAATAAAAGGGAGAAAAAATAGAAAGAGGATAAAATAAAATAAAGCAAGATAAAATAAAATAAAGTTATTAAAGTACAAAATAAAAAATTATTATAAAAAAATTAAAAAGTAAAAACAAAAAACAATAAATGGATGGACGGGACCCTAGGACAAATGGTAAAAGCAAAGCTATACAGACAAAATCTCACACAGAAGCATACACATACACACTCAGAAAAAGAGGAAAAGGGGAAAAAATAATATATCTTGCTCCCGAAGTCCCCCTCCTCAATTTGGGATGATTCGTTGTCTATTCAGGTATTTCAGGGTACATCAAGTTGATTGTGGAGATTTAATCCGCCGATCCTGAGGCTGCTGGGAGAGATTTCTCTTTTTCTTCTTTGTTCTCACAGCTCCGGGGGCTCAGCTTTGGATTTGGCCCCGCCTCTGCGTGTAGGTCGCCTGAAGGCGTCTGTTCTTCGCTCAGACAGGACGGGGTTAAAGGAGCAGCTGATTCATGGGCTCTGGCTCACTCAGGCCGGCACGAGGGAGGGGTACGGATGCGGGGTGATCCTGCGGTGTCAGAGGCTGGCGTGACCTTGCAGCAGCCTGAGGCGCGCCGTGCGTTCTCCCGGGGAAGTTGTCCCTGGATCTCGGCAGTGGCGGGCTGCACAGGCTCCCGGGAGGGGCGGTGTGGATAGTGACCTGTGCTCGCACACAGGCTTCTTGGTGGCTGCAGCAGCAGCCTTAGTGTCTCATGCCCGTCTCTGGGGTCCGCGCTGATAGCCGGGGCTCGCGCCCATCTCTGGAGCTCCTTTAAGCAGCGCTCTTAATCCCCTCTCCTCGTGCACCAGGAAACAAAGAGGGAAGAAAAAGTCTCTTGCCCCTTCGGCAGCTCCAGACCTTTTCCCGGCCTCCCTCCCGGCTAGCTATTGCGCACTAGCCCCTTTCAGGCTGTTTTCACGCTGCCAACGCCAGTCCTCTCCCTGGGATCCAACCTCCGAAGCCCGAGCCTCAGCTCCCAGCCCCGCCCGCCCTGGTGGGTGAGCAGACAAGCCTCTCGGCCTGGTGAGTGCCAGTCGGCGCCGATCCTCTGTGCGGTAATCTCTGCACTTTGCCCTCTGCACCCCTGTTGCTGCGCTCTCCTCTGCGGCTCCGAAGCTTCCCCCCTCCGCCACCCACAGTCTCCGCCCGCGAAGGTGCTTCTTAGTGTGTGGAAACCTTTCCTCCTTCACGGCTCCCTCCCGCTGGTGCAGGTCCCGTCTCTATTCTTTTGTCTCTGTTTTTTCTTTTTTCTTTTGTCCCACCCAGGTACGTAGGGAGTTTCTTGCCTTTTGGGAGGTCTGAGGTCTTCTGCCAGCATTCAGTAGGTGTTCTATAGGAGTAGTTCCACGTGTGGATGTATTTCTGATGTATTTGTGGGGAGGAAGGTGATCTCCACGTCTTACTCTTCCGCCATCTTCTCCTGGTGCCCCAAAGACTATTCTTGACCCATCAGAGGTGTTAAGTCACAGAGCAAAAACCTAACACAAAATCTGTAAAGATATGCGAGCCTATATGGAAAAACAGAACCTTCTTTGTATAACTGGTACTCTTATTGGTAGCAATCTGGTCTCTGAAGGCAAATTAATTCTTAAGTTCTAGTTAATAAAGTTACATGTAATAACACCTCGAAAGGAACTGAATATTTTTATTATATACAGATAGCACTCACTTTGCCTGATTTGACATGCATGAATTTCTGTTACCAAGGTTGAATTCAAACATATTAGTCATCCAACAAGACAGTTCAAATTTCAGTTACCACAGTATACTAACTGTGAGTAATTTCACAAAGTACAAACCTCAGCACTAGCTTTTCAGTCCACAAATCAACAAATCAGGACAAATGATCAGTGACCAATTACATTTCTTTCACAGTCAATAGGTAATTGGTCACTGCACATCTGTTCACACACAGACAGGAAAGTTTTTAGTTACATTTCCTTCTTGTCTCCCAGTGATAAACCCATGTGACATTTTACAAAAATGAATAATCAAAAGAGGAAGTTGGTCAGCAAGATGAAAGAGTAGCCTAGAAATGCAAAGTGATAATGGTGGAAGAAAAATTGAAAAGTAGTTATAATGGAAAAAGGATATAGATGTCCGAGAGCAAGGGACATTGGCAAAACTTGAACATTAAAGGGACTCTTGGAGATATTTCATAACATTGAAAGTGTGACGGATAAAATGTTGGAAGCTAATCTAAACTTAAAAAGGAGAATGACTATTCACCCAAGTGCAGAAAAGATACTCACTGTGAGTCAAATGTTACACAAGAAGGCAAGCACTATTCAAGCACTGTGCCTTGAGAGGATACTCCCTGGCAGTCCAGTGGTTAGGACTCTGTGCTTCCACTGCAGGGGGCACAGGTTCCATCCCTGGTTGGGGAACTAAGATCCCACATTCCGTGTGGCAGGGCTAAAAAACAAAAACAAACAAACAAAACTATTCTTGATAATGTTTGTTTTTAAGAAAATAAAACATTTCAACTTCCATTCTTAATTCTTCTGATATTTTAAATTACAGTATAATTAGGAAATACTAGTTTTACTATTTTTTTATTTTTCCATACGTTTATAACCAAGTTTTTAAAGATAACAATTAAATTTTCCCCATATATTATTAACATTTTCCCAGTTTCAGCTTGCACAGTCATTTTTATGATCCTGCACTATCATGGAAAGCTAAAACTGACCGTGTATATATATAGTATATATATTACATATTGTGTATTATATATACATGTTAATGTGATTTCATGGTTTGGAAGTATTTTGTTCACAAAAAAAATAACATGCCAATAAAGCAAGTATTGATTATGAAATATTTATAAACATTATTTCAAAAACCTTCAACATAATACATTAGGTGACAAGCAAAAATTAGAAAACAATTTCAGATCATGTGCGGTGTTTTAATATTGTTAGTATAAAATAAACAGAAATCAGGGCTTCCCTGGTGGTGCAGTGGTTGAGAGTCCGCCTGCCGATGCAGGGGACGTGGGTTCGTGCCACGGTCCAGAAAGATCCCACATGCCGTGGAGCAGCTGGGCCCGTGAGCCATGGCCGCTGAGCCTGCGCGTCCGGAGCCTGTGCTTCGCAACAGGAGACGCCACAACAGTGAGAGGCCCGCGTACCGCAAAAAAATTAAAAATTAAAAATTAAAATAAAATAAAATAAACAAATCAATGAAATGCATAGAGCAACTGAGTAGAAAGATGAGCAAAAGCACATGAATAGGTAAATCATAAAAGATGAAAAATTAATGATCAGTAAGCTTATGGAAATGTGCTCAGTTATCAATGACATGCATATAAAAACAGTGATGAAATAGTGCTCTGCAACAGTATTTATCATCTGGATATGCATCAGAATCACTTGTGGAAATCACTCTATATATCTATATCTATCCATCTATCATCTATATTTCTCTCTCTGTGTGTGTGTGTGTGTGTGTGTGTGTGTGTGTGTATGTATGTATGTCTCCAGGCCACACCCTTAGAGATACTGATAAGAATAGGAATATTAATACTTTGCCTGAAAAGCAAGAAGTTCTTTTCATCTTTTACTTTTGAAGAAACACTCTTAAGAGTAAGAGACACGCTAAAGTCATGTTATGGATCTGAGATATAAACCTGGGCTCTAGGACCTACAAGACTGTTCTAATTTTACTATATCCAGTAACCTTTTTATCTTATGAATAAAAAGTATCATGTCCTGAAATACTGTACTCTTTTTAATGGTTACATTCCATCAAAACCATGGAGAGCTTCAACTCCGAGACCCTCTTGTTCCTCCGATGTAGCTAGATTAAAGAGTTGAACATGAACTTTGCTTTTATACAGCTAATTAGGTTCACATACCAGAGAGCTCCATGCCATTGGGAAAAAAAAATTCCCTAAAGGGAATAAAAAGGCAGAATTAAGACTGAGAGTCATCTTCCAATATAAAGAATACAGATGAAAGAATGTGGTGGAAGGAAGAGTTTAATAGACAGTTGATTTCCATACAAACCTGCATAGAAATCTGTATTTTGCCAACACAGTTACCAAGGAGGTGACAGTACCAGAGCTCCATATGAAATTTGGATGAGAAGAAGGGAAAAATAACCATGACATATAAAGAAATTCATACTGCAAGGGTATTTTTCCCCCGGGATCATGTTTTAATCCCATTCCCTGATTTCTTGCCATTTCATACAAAACCAGTAATTGTAGATTTAACAAGATTCAGGTTGGCCAAAAATAGGAGCTACATATCTCTTAGGTAGGAATATGGGAAATTACAAATTTTATGACTAATGGTTTTCTCTTTTGCAATCTATTCTACACAATTGGAATTAGAATTAAGTGGCAATAGGCTTCCCTTGTTCTATAGATTTTCAAAAGTTAAAAAATAAATCTCATTTTGTGATACTGTCAACGAATTCTCTTTTTCTAGTCTCTTCTTTCCTCAGGAAAGCTTGCGATTGCTCTTATTGCCAGTACTCTTTACTACTTTTCAAAGTTGATTTCATGCTGTCTTTTATCGAAATTAAGCAATGTCACTGAGAAATGTGTGACAAATGATCCTAGACTTACCTCTAGTAGAGAATGTTATGTTAGAACACAAACCGTGAAAGAACAAAGCCTATCTATTTGTAACTTGTGAGTCCGTTTGAAAGATTTCAAATTAAGGTTTGGAAAGTGCTTCATTCATGTTGATTGGTCCAGTAAACCCCGACTGCGCTTCGGGAAAATACTTTTATTCATGTATTTTTAAGTCTGTCCACATTCTAGAGTCTGTCTTGGATGTTAAATTTCAGGCAAAATTTTCTTCTCTATTCACTCCTGCATTTAAGCTTAACTAAATTGATATGGACAGTAAATCTTTCTCTGCATTCTCAATTCTCTGGAAAGACACATTTTTCTAATTAAAAATCCACACCACCTATGAAATATTCTTGCTAAAGCTTAAAACCCCAATGTGATCAAGGTTCTAGAATTAACTACAGAAAGTCCTGTGAGAAAGATCTGTTGAAATACATCACTGTGTGTTTGTAATCTGCAAAATACAGATTGGAGGAGATGCTACAAGGCCAAAGGGATTGGTTTCTTAAAAAAACAAATTGCAAAATAACAATAATACTACATAATAAAGGGAAATCTATAGATTAAGAGACATATTAACCAGTTGCAATGTATGGGCCTTATTTGGATTTCAATCCAGACTGTCAAAAAAATGAACTTTCAGGGAATTATAAACACTAATATTACATTCTAGGATATTAAAGGAGTATTGTTTACGTTAAGTATTGTTAGTATTGTGATTATGTTAAAAGGACCTCTATCTTTGTGAGATACATAATGTTTATGCAAAAATTATAGGATTATCAATGAGTTCTGAGATTTGCATCAAAATATTTAAGGGGTTTGAGCAAAAGTTGTAAATGAAGCAAAGTTAGGTGGTGAGTTGATGATTGTTGAGGATGAATGATGAATAAATGAGGGTTCAATAGACTGTTTTTGCTACATTTGTGTATATTTTAAAATTTACTTGAGAGAATCTGAAGAAAATAATGTCAGCTATTTGATCTTTCAATTATTTGGAGTCTTTTCAGTTTTCTTTCTTGATCTACCTTTTCTATTGTTAAATGTTAAAATAATGAAAAATGTGCTTACTTGGAGCAGAGCAAATAATATGTCTGTACCTCAGTTTCCTCAGTTGTGAAATGGTGATAATAGTAGAACTTCCTCAAGGTAATACTGTGAATATTAAATGATATAGAACACATAAATTGCTTTGAACAGTAAATGTCAGGTAGTATTTTTAATACGGTATTGTGTTAAATGTTACCTATTTAATCCTACACATTTAAGTACAGATTTTTACCAATTTTTGTTTGTCCTATTTTGTCTTTTTAACTGACAAATAAAATGAAATCAGGGCTATTTATTACAGTAAACATAGGTCTGAAAGTTGACAGTAGAAACACTCACATATGTAAAAGAATATTAAAAGGAGATAGCTGTTCTCCACTGCTCTTGAAAATGGAATGTTGCTTTGTACCATGTAAAATTGTAAGCTATCAGAGCAAATAACAGACATAACAAAGAATTTTTATCTGTGGAAAGGAGATAGGAGGTAAAAACCAGGATAAATATAAGGAAGTGGTCAAGATAATTTCTAGAGTGACTTTCAAGCACTGTGATTTTAAGATCATCATAATAGTAAAGTGCATGAATAGACAATGTTCAAATTGTGACAGTTGGATATGAGATTTGGTGTGAGATTAGAAAGGAGACAACATTATCACTCTATTAAAAGGGGTGGGAGGAAGTAGACTTCTGAAGGAAATTAGAAGCTGATTTAATAGCAAGGAATTTTGCTTGTAGGATATTATTATTATTACTACTGGTATGAGCAAAAATAAATATATTCAGAGCTTGCAAAAGGAACATGAATAAAAAATCATGACAAATGAAAAAGAATTTAAATCAAAGAAAGTATCTAATGGATCAAAAGGAGACTCTTTTCTGTATTTATTGATAACATGAAAGTATATGAGCTATGATTATAGAATAATCAAAATAATCTATTGCTAACTAGAATAAATTAGTGTTTTAGGTTTTTTTCTATCCATTTAGAAATGCTTTGACCTCCAGAATTTCTGTACTTATCTAGGAAAATTGTTGTGTCTTTTCAGAGAAACTTTTGAAGACTTTTGACTTTATACCAGAGGTTATTTCTCTCCTGTCAAAAACTATCAATAGTTTCTTCTGGGTTTCCCTGGTGGCGCAGTGGTTGAGGGTCCGCTTGCCAATGCAGGGGACACGGGTTCGTGCGTCCCACATGCCGAGGAGCGGCTGGGCCCGTGAGCCATGGCCGCTGAGCCTGCGCGTCCGGAGCCTGTGCTCTGCAACGGGAGAGGCCACAACAGTGAGAGGCCCGCGTACCGCAAAAAAAAAAAAAAAAAAAAGTTGCTTGCACACCAGCTTGCTCACTTTTGCCTTTCCTTTTCTCTTCCATTTTCTCCTTCTCTTGCTCCTAAAACAATTGATACAGAACTTGTGTCAATTTCTTTCTCACTTCTTTTAAAATGTCTTTAATGAGATATAATTTACTTGTCACACAATTAACCATATAGGTCTACAATTCAGTGGTTTGTAGCATAGTTACAGAGTTATACAACCATCACCACAATCAAATCTTAATACATTTTTATCAGAACCAAAAAATCCCTTGTAAAGCTAGTAAGTCATTTCCCATCTCACCTGTCCTCACTCTCCATCCACAGCCCTTAGCAAACACTAATCTACTTTCTCTGTTTATAGATATGTCTATTCTGGAAATTTACTATAAATGGAAAAAATATAATATTTGATTTTTTGTTACTGGCTTCTTTCATTTAGCTTAGTCTTTTCAGAGTTCATCCGTGGTGTAGCATGCATCAGTACTTCATTCTGTTTATTATTGTGTAATACTTTGTTGTATGGATGTGCCAGATTTGGTCTATCTGTTTATCAGTCAGTGGTCACTTATGTTGTTTCTACTTTTGACTGTTATGAGCAGTGCTGTTACCAACATTCACATACAAGTTTTGGATGGAACTTTTATTTTTCATGGGTATAGACCTAGGAATGGAACCGGCAGATCATACAGTAACTTTATCTGTAACCTGTTAAAGAATGGCCAGAATATATATAGGTGGCTGCACTGTTTCACATTCCCACCACCAATGTATGAAGGTTCAATTTTTCCACAACCTTGTCAATGCTTGTAATCATCTGTCATTTTGGTTAAAGTCATCATAGTGGGTGTGAAGCAGTATCTCATTAGAGTTAGAATTTGCATTTCCCTGGTGGCTAATGATGTTGAGCATTCTTTTATTTACTTATTGGTCATATCAGTGTCTTCTTTGAAAAAAAATGTCTATTCAAATTCTTTGCCCGTTTTTTAAAAAAACAATGGATTAACTTTTTATTATGATGAGTTCATATATTCTGGATACAAGTCTCTTATCAGACGTATGATTTGCAAATATTTTCTCCAGTTCTATGTTATCTTCTCAATTTCTTAATGGTGTCCTTTGTAGCATTTAAAAAAATCTGTTGTCATTTGACCTGTCATTTCTTTTATCACTTGTGCTTTTGACAGTATATCCAAGAAGACTTTGTCTAACTCATATATGTACATAAAGATTTATTCGTACACTACCTTTTAAGAGTTTTATAATTTTAACTCTTACATTTAGTTCCATGATCCATTTTGGGTTATGTTTTGTGGGTGGAGTAAGAAAAAATTTCAACTTCATTCTTTTTCATGTAGATATCCAGTTGTACCAGTAACAGTTGCTGAAAAGACTATTCTTCCTCCATTTATCTTTCTTCGCACCCTTGTCAAAAAAATCAGTTGCCCATAAATATAATAGTTTGTTTTTGGACTCTCTATTACATTGATCTATATACACTTATGCAAAAGCCACACAATCTTGTGGCCTTCTAGAGATTTTTCCATTTATTCTAAGATATCTTACTTGTTGACATAACACTGTTCATAGTATTCCCTTGTAATCGTTTTTATTTGTGCAAGGCCCGTAGTGATGTCT
Organism: Tursiops truncatus; assembly: GCF_011762595.2. Taxonomy (NCBI): domain Eukaryota; kingdom Metazoa; phylum Chordata; class Mammalia; order Artiodactyla; family Delphinidae; genus Tursiops; species Tursiops truncatus. Next base: position 88,880,299 of record NC_047042.1, read on the forward strand.
CTCTTTTCGTTCTAAACCTTAGTAACTTGAGTCTTGTTTATTTTTTTCTTAGTTTAGATCAGTTTGTCAATTTTGTTGACTTTTTTCAAAGAACCAACTTTTGGTTTCATTGATTTCTCTCTGGTTTTTCTATTCTCTATTTCATGTATTTTCACTCTAATCTTTATTATTTCCTTTATTGTGCTTATTTTAAGTTTAGTTTGCTCTTCTTTTAATAGTTTTTTAAGGTGGAACAGCATTATGTTATTGAATTGAGATTTCTTCTTTTTCAAATGTAGGCATTTGCCACTATAAATTTTCCTCTAAGTAATGCTTCATTTGTACCCCATAAGTTTTCAGAGGGCACAGCCTTAGGCATGCACACAGTCACCCTGGGGTGATAGTGGTTTTAACTGGACTCTCTTTTATTGTCTCTCTCCCTGATATCTCTTTTATGCTGTCTGCCTTTGTTGGTATCACACACAGCTGTTAACCTCCATTAATTGACAGATGACTGCTCTATTGTTTGTAATAATGCTCTAAAGTCTAATCCAATTAAATCCATGCCCCATTACAGGGGTAATCTTTGATGCCTGTCTTGAGATGTGTTCTGGTCCCAATAGGGCTCTTAGATGGAGGGCAGGAGTGGGTCATGGCTCAAATGCCACAGACTCTTGCTTTTCTTACTGAAACTTAGTAGATTTTCTCAAATAAATGTTTCTTCCTTTGATGTGTGCTTTTAGGGTAATATCTAGAGACTTTAAATCGTCTTAAATAATTTTCACCAGTTATATTGTTTCTTCTTGGAGAGGGTCCATGAAGCTCTTCACACTGCCACTCCAGAAGTCATCTCTCTCTATCCTCACTTTGCCTCATTGTATATATCATCTGTACCTACGTTGATATTCACATAGTCAGTTACTCTAGTGTATGTATTTTTTTATTCTTAGTAATTGCTCTGCCTTGCCTATTCATTAATACAGGGACCTGAATACACATTAAGACTTATGGCTTTTCTTATAATAGTTACTTAATTATAATGTATAAATAAAATAACTACCAGTGCTAAGATCCATGCTAAACCTTTTTTAATATGACATTTCATTTAATCCTGTGACAGATTATGAAGTAGAAATTATGATCCTGATTTTACACAGAAGAAACTTAGGTGTGAGAAATTAAATAGCCTCTCAGTGCTAAAACCAGACTTGTCTGTCTCCAGGGTAGATAACCACTCTGCTCTGTTGTCTGAAAAAACACAATCTGATCATAATCAAGCAGTGTTTTCTCTCGAGTTGTTTAATTCAACAGTTGTAAGCTAAACATAGATGTTCTCAGTCACACTCAGACATACCATGGAAGATGCTGAAAAATGATGTTTTCTCTCTCTCTCTCCTTGTCTCTCTCTGTGCATCATCTTATCCCCTCACTTTCTCTCTCTCCTTTGCTGATCCACTGCTCTTTTATTAACCATAATCATGAATCTTTGAATAGCTAATACATTTCAACAATTGGCTATCCAACACTAAAAACAGTTACATAATTTGGACTCATATAAAGCTTATTCAGTTTCTTGGTGCCAACAATTTAAAGAATATGACTCTATCCAATTTTGAAGAAAATATCTTTGCTACATTTCAAGACAAAGAATCTTATTATGGACTACTTACCTAAAGGTTTAGATTGTCAGTCATTTGCTTAGTTCATAAACTTAATACTCATCTGAAACATCTTTTTAATATCTACACAAGACTGACAACAGATGTCAAAATAAGATACAAAAGAATTACATCAGATATCAAAGCCATCTTAAACAATTTAAGTGTAATTTTGGCCAAAGATTTTTAGGTTGATCTATTTATTTTTAAGACACCAAATAAAGACAATGCTCTTACGTGGATTTTCCCCCTTTTTGAAAGTCCACAGCATTACACTGGCCCCTAAGGTGTCTCCTCAGAGCTCAGTTGATCTTTAAAAATTTCATAAGTTGGAAGGAAAAAAAATAAGAAAAGAGTGGTGCATTCACAGGCTCTGTTCAAAGGACAGTTTAAGCAAATATTTTGTAGGTATGAGAAAACAGAACACTGAATCTTTATTTTCTGGGTTGCTATTCTCAAAATCCATTTCCTGTTTTTTTCAGCACACTCAGTGTTTCTCCATAGCGGTCACAAAAAGCATGGGAAAATTTTAAGAAGTATTATATAAAGGTATTGAAAATGTTTAGAGATACATTATTGCTTCCTTTAGAAGTTTGGAAAGAGTGTTAAACTGTAGGCCCTGACCTAGAAGTAATGGAATGTTAGTTAAATATTGATGAGGAAGAGTAGAGGTAGTTCATTGAATTAATAACCACATTGTTTGATAAGTTAACCTTTTTTCTTATTGGCAAGAAATTATCATAGAATTTAATACAGACTTTACATAGGTCAAAAATAAGTGGTATATATTTTCTTAGAAAAATCAAGAAATACAGAACATAAAGAGTGAAAGAAAACATGATTAATTTCTCTTGTGTAACAGAGCAGGCTAATTAAGTGATCATGAAAACCACTGAGAAGCCCTGACATTAGTGACTTTCAATTAAGTTGAGAAGCTGAATTAAGTGTGAGAAGTCCTAACTTCCAAAACACAAACTACAAGTGACTAACTGGTCAGGCATACATTTTTACAAAGCCTGTAATGAGAGAAAGTCAAAGTTTCACTTGAAAGAGAAAAGAAAACCAAAGTTAAGAGATGATTTATGACTGACAGCAAGAGGATTTTGTATCTGAGTTATCAGTTTATATTTACAGTTTATGCTTCTTTCAATCTTTCCCTAAACAACCTCTTATTCTAAGCATCCTTAAAGGTCATGACAAATATCTAATAAACATATTTTTGTTTATCCTACTTACTGAACAAGAAGTTATGGTTTATAGGAAAAGAGCATCAGGAATGGAACTGTTGATTGTTACTCATGCTTTCAGTGGGTCATGCCTAAGGAACATCTCTATTGTAGGGGGATTCAGATTTAAGTTGACACCTTCCAGAACTGCAGGCATAGTACTTAGGAGGAAAATGATCAGTATCTGTGGGGTTAGTCCTGCATTTCGAAACATGTTAAGTGACAGTAAACATCAAAATCCCCTTTCAAAAAGACCATCTTTTGTCACTGTTCTTTGAAAGAAAAGAGATAACAAGAGCCTGTTCTTTTAAATACAGTCTCATTTCCAGAAAGGCAGTGTGTCTGAAATCACTGCTATCGCAAGTATTAAGCTCATCTGCCTGAAAGGCACAGGCACAGCTGCTTCCCCAGGGTGCATTGTCAGACTTTTTGATTTTCAAAGAACCAACAGAGCTAAGACACATGTAACCCTTTTCATAATAGCTGATCATCTTAGCGCTCCAGCCTTCTGCACAGACCTTCTCTCCTGCTAAGCAATTAGAATGGTCCTGAGCTTTTCAAAGCAATGATAAAGATCGTTTTACCTTTATGTCCTGATTGCACGAGGCTCAAAGGGAAATGTTTCTAAAGAGGTTAAAATGCAGCCATCTCCTACAAAGTCATGGTGCAGCCTGAAACTCAGTTTCCTGCAGCGAAGACAAAGGGAAGAAAGCAGGAAAGACAATTTGACAAAATGATATAATCGATTCGACAAATATTTCTGCCGTCTCCTACCCTACTTAACGTAGCTAGGTCTATTTTCAGCATTGTTATCTGTGCTTTCCCTGAATTATCTCATTGAATCTCTATAATGAACCAGTGAGGAAGAGATTTGTTGGCTTCTAAGGAAAGGCATGCAAGACTCCTCTCTGCTCCTTTCTCAATCCTCTCTTCAGTCATTCCCTAAAAATGAGTAGGTGTTAAGGTCAAGTTACCCCATCACAATTAAGAAGTATCCAAATTTGGACCCAATTTCATGTTTCATGCTGGAACTCTATCCTAATGCATGAGGATCTGCACACAGCACCCAAACAGAAACAGCTTCCTCTCTGCTCACTCTCATTCAGTGACCAGGCGGCCTGAGCTGGCTCCATTCCAGGCTTTGGGACCAATGGTCTTAACCTTTCTCATTCCTTTCCCCTCGTCACTAGGAGGTATAGTTTCATTATTTATATGTTTGTTTGTTTATTTTTACCATTGAAATCTTGAATTGAAATGAAATTTAGACTTCCAGATATAAATGGAACAGGCCTGACCTGCTTTTGTTTTAGGTCAAAAAGGAAAAACCCCATACTTTTCCAGGCTTAGTCCCCAGGTTCCCCTTGTGTTTGGGCTCAGAATCCCAGCTGGATTTGTGATAGCTTCAAGGACTTTGTAGGCAAAGTCCTTTGTAGGCAAAACTTCATTAAGGGTGGATTTGGGCTTGCAGTTCTGGTCAAATATCATGATGCCATTTTAATTGCACCACAGCTCATACCACCTCAATACTATTACTATTACAATTTTACACATGAGGGAACTCAACAGCAGGGAGTTGAAATAATTTGCCTAAGCTCATAGAATGCTAATATGTGGCCGAGGCAGGCTTTGAAATCAGGGTCATCTGATTCCAAAGTCTTTACTCTTTTTTTTTAATAAAGTCATGTTTATTCAGGTATAATTTATATATAGTAAAATTCACACCTTTGAGGTATGCAATGCTATGAGGTTTTTTTCAAAAAAATTAATTATTTTCCATGAGGTGAAATTCACATAACATAAAATTAACCATTTCAAAGTGAACAGTTCAGTGCATTCAAAATGCTGTGCAATCACCTCCTCTGTCTAGTCCCAAATTATTTTCAGTACCATGAATTTTGGCAGGCTCATACAAAAAGAAAAATTCTGCAACATGCAACAACACAGATGAACCTTTAGGACATCAGGCTAAGTGAAATAAGTCAGTCATAGAAAGACAAATAGTACCCGATTCCACTTACATGAAGTATCTAAAAGAGTTAAATTCATAGAATCAAAGCATGGAATAGCAGTTGCCAGGGGCTGTGGGGAAGGGGAAACAGAAGTTAAAAATGAACAGGCATAAAGTTTCAGTTAAGCAAAATAAGTAAGCTCTAGAGATCTGCTATACAACATTGTACCCATAGTCAAGAATAATGTATGCAAAGCCTTGACTCTTAATTATTACCCTAAACTAAAATAATTTTTTAAAATATTAGCAGTACAGACCATGTACAAACACCAAATGAATGGGACAGTGGACAGTACTAGAGGAATTAAGATGAAGCAGCTGTTACAGTGGACAGTGAGTCTTCATTAAGGACCACCTGATCCATAATGAAGCTTAAACACCGAAAAGTAGGAAAAATGAAGCAAGACACAGAAACAAAGGAGAAAGCCAGCCCAGTTCAATATAGAACACTCTCAGTGGGCCACAGCAGCTGGACACATTGGCATTGGTACCCAGGGAGGGCTCCCAACAAAATAAACTAGCAGGTAAACAGAAGGTGACCAGAAGTTGGGAGTCATAGCCCATGTCCAATATGAGTGTCCTTTCTTTCTCTCTTCCCCCACTACTGACCCCATCCAGGCCTTAAGCTATTTGGAAAACTCAGTGTTTATTTTCACTCTTTTCTTCAATCCCCAAAATGAAAACACATGACCTGTCATGTTCAAATATACTTAAGAAAAGCCTTCCATGGAATATTAAAAATTGGAAAATGCTGGCATTGTATTTGATATAGCAAAATAACCACCCCAGTTATAATGAATGGTCCCCAAATCAAGCTTCTGTCTTCTTAATTTGGGTAACACAGTGAGTGCTCTCTCTGAATATTTGAATTTTAAATTATGGTGTTATTAAACCAAATGAAGGAAAACTTAAATGATGTGATTACACAGAAGTTATAAGGCCATATGTGAATTTGAAGATATATAATAGAAGATAATATATTTTTAGATTTGATATCAATTTCCTAGAACTCTATAAATAGTATTATCTTAAGATAATGATAACCATGATAACATGACTTGTTTATTTTTAAGTAAATAGGTACTATCTGAAATGGTCTCTGGCAGGCATTTGTTTGAAATTTACAAAGCTCTTCTGCTTAACATTTCTTTGTTATGTTTCTCATATAGTGTAAGTTATCTTTGTATTCCAAGCACTAAACATCATTAGGAAATAAGTTCAAAGACAGAGATTCTTGTCTGAGAATGGAGAATAAAATACTTTGACTGTATTTTCAAAGCTGGAGGGTTTTTCCTATGAAGAATTTATTGGCCAGTTTTTTTTCACTAAAAAAAAAGTTCTTTAAGAGCCAGTTTTCTACTTCAGGGAATTTCCTGTAGTGTTTCACGCCCACATACAAAATTTTTCTTGCTAGGGGTATTCTATTTGTCTTGGTGGAAAAGAACCTGGTGGTGATGATGATGGTGATAATAATGATAATAGAAAAGTTATACTTTAGAAACAAATGGGATTTAGCTTTTGGTTTAAGAAGTATATGTGTCATTGTGGTGGGTAGAGAGTTCTGAACTCGAAATACAGCTGATTTGTGCTGTTGTGTGACTACCCTAAAGAAAAGTGTGGAACACTCATTCTACCTCCTCTAAGGCTGTATTTAACATGTTTATAACAGTTCGTAGGGAGAGAGTGAGGAGAGTATATCCAATTTTAAGCTGGTGAATTTGAGAGTTTGAATTTCTTTTTAAGGAGAAAATGCTTCTTTTTCCAAATGAAGCCTCCAAAGGACCAAATTATATATGAAACATATCAAAAAGAATCTATTTTGAGTAAAACGGGGCTGAGGTCCAGATTCCTACCCACTCAGAGTCTCATGATGGGACTGGAACATGAAGCAGCACGTGGGGCTCTAAGGCTTGCCTGAAAACAGTTTGAAAATCCTTGCTTTTTACTACCTATAAGGCTTATGTGAAACTGTAAAATTTCAAAAATGTCTTCTTAAAGTGGAGGAAGTGAAAAGGAGTAATATTCAAGGCAGGAAATGAGCACAATATGGTTGTCTTTTAGAAAAGCATATTTTGAAAATCTAATTGGAATTCATTGTATTTCATGACATTAAAATGATGTACGGGTTCCTAGCCTGATCCTCCTGATAACTCAAATGCCTATAGAAACAATAATGTGGCTTAAATGAATCTATTAAGACCCTTAAGTCCTTTGGAGACTTTAAGACTAAACTACTGATTCTACCGTAGTTTTCTAACCTTTTTGTTTCATTATGGTCCTCAAATCTTTCAATCCTTGAGTCAAAAAATCCTCTTTAACATCACCTGCTAAAAAATAACCTGGTAGAGAACATGAAGAGAATTAAAGTTCAACAATGATGTGTTCCTGATTTGGAGAGGCAGTGCCAATTTAAACTAGGTGGTCTTGTGGTCAGACCCCTTGTCCCAGTTTTTGGTTCAGATAATATTTATCCATAAATATCTACATAGATAGATCTGTCTATCTATATCTCTCTTTATATTTGGGGGAAACCAAAGGTTGTAGGTGGGAGTTTCAATTTAACAGTAGTTCACAATTTTGGTATAATATGGCTCTCTAAGACCAGTGTTCTTTTTATAAATTTTAACAAGAAAGGGTAAAACAAATGAACCTAAATGTATAAGAAATTATTAGCATAAACATACTGGATAACTATGTCAAGCTATTTTAAAATGACTATTTTAACCATATATCCCAAAGCATATGTATCCTAATGAAAAATAATATATAAACACAGATAAATCTTTGGCTGATCTCAGTCTTTCTTTTTTTTTTTTAATAGTATTTATCTTGGGATAGATAAAATAAAGAAGTAATTGTTAATGTCTGGGAAACCATTTTTTTTTGGTAAATAAACAGATACAGATATAAAGTCAAAGAGATTAAATATGAACTGTTATTTTAAATGTGAATATGAAATAATGTTTTTACTTTTTTTCTCTTTCTAAAATTATATATATCGTTGTTCTGTACATGAAAAAGCTTAAAACCAACAACAGTCCAGTAGAAATGAGCATCCCTAGGGCTCAGATTGTGTCTATAAACATGATTTCTAACTAAAATGAATCAGGACTCCTTGAAGAAAAAGCTGATTTCAGTTCAGGGTGATAAATATGCAAGATAAACCTGGAATATTTTGTCATATCAGAAAGCAAGAAAACTATTTTAGAAACTATCAGTTGTCTCAAATGGACAAAAGAGCCTATCTGAAGGTAACACCAACAGGTCAAAGATGGTACAGTTTGAACATGACGAAGAATAATAACTGCATTATTTGAAATAGCTCAAATGTATAAAAAATTGTAATAAAACAAAAATAAACTTATTTTTTCATCTTTGGAGATTTCTGTAGTATCAACTCTTTTTTTAAATGAATTTATTTATTTATTTTTGGCTGTGTTGGGTCTTCGTTGCTGCACGCGGGCTTTCTCTAGTTGCAGTGCACGGGCTTCTAATTGTGGTGGCTTCTCTTGTTGTGGAGCACAGGCTCTCGGCACGCGGGCTTCGGTAGTCGTGGCACATGGGCTCAGTAGTTGTGGCTCACAGGCTCTAGAGTGCAGGCTCAGTAGTTGTGGCTCATGGGCTTAGCTGCTCTGCAGCATATGGGATCTTCCCGGACCAGGGATCGAACCCTTGCCCCTGCATTGGCAGGTGGATTCTTAACCACTGTGCCACAAGGGAAGTCCCAGTTTTTTCTCCAAAGGAGTAAATAAAGGGAGGGGAAAAAGGCATTTGTCTGCTTTTCCTAAACAGACTGTACCTCAAGATAACTAAATAGTTGATGAGGAAAAGTTCTTTACAGAAGAATTCCAGGGTTAAATAGAGTATCATGCAGTTAGTAAATTATTGTTTCCAGACTGTAATAAGACAATGGATCTAAGCAACCATTGGTTCTGAAACGAATAAGTGAAATATTGATGAAAACTGTATAATGAATGGATTAAGTTGGCACCGCTCAAACCTGTTGATAAGTCTTAATATCAGTAAACATGGAACAATCAGACATTTCATGCTACCTGATGTGATACAATAAGAAATATAGAACACCATCTATGGTGTATTCTTGCCATTGCATCTAAATTTAAATAATCCTCTAGTTTTAAAGACAAATGGCAGATAGAGGAACATGTAAAAGCACAACATGGATACAATCTGCCAAATCCGTAAAGTGGGACACTCTACAGAACAAGTGATTTGGTTTATTTGACAAATAGATAACATATAAAATGGGGAGAAGTAGCATATATCCTAATGGTTGCTCAAGAGACATATAAATCTAGTACAATGCAGGATATTGTGTTTTTCCTGCTTCAAAAATACTGTTCATAAAATAATATTTTTGAGATAAATGGGAAATTTGATCATGGAGTAGGCATTGAAAGATATAAGGGAATTAATAGGCTGTTGGGTATGCTAAAGCTTTTGTGGTTATATATTTTTAAACTCCTTATTTGATAGACATATATGCTGAAATATTTACAAACAAAATGTTTGGTATTTCCTTTGGTTCAATTTATGAAACAAATAGTCAGGGGAACTAAAAATAACAAAGATTAAGTAGCGTATATAAAGTATCATACTTTACAAAAGCATCTATTCTTTTTAGTTCAGAGAGGCTTTTAAAAAATTAATTTCATTGATAACCTTAATTCCTTAAAGATTAGATTCTAAAAATTTATTTTTTGCATATAAGCACAATGAATCAGAAGTTAATAATAATGGCAATAATAATAGAAAACTCTCCTAAATAATGCCTGGGTCAAGGAAAAAAATGAAACTGAAAAAGAGCACATTAAATTACAATATACAATATGTTGAATTAACACCTTTAATAAAAGAAGACAATTTCAGCTCTTAGAAAAACAATATTAATGTCAGTACTTGTAATGAATAACTCATCCTATTTACGTATTATTGATTTTTAAAAATTTTAATCAAAATTTGGAATGGAGAAGAAATTATAAAATTAATAGTGGAAGGCCATTTTCAATTAAAGAGGATTCAGAGGAAAAAACTGCCTTTGAAATGTGTGTTTGGAAAAATACTTTACTTTTGTCCCCTAGAATTTTCTTCAGTTAGGGAAAATTTTCCTCTGCCACTGAATTAAATTTGGCAATCCTGTCACTTTGCTCTTTACCCTCAGGTAATGCAAGGACTCACAAACAGTAGTATTGAAAGAGAATGTGGTTACCTTTTCTGACTACCTCTTTCCCCACTTGTCAGGGTAATGGTGGAAGCAGGAAGTTTGTATTGGACTGATACTGTTGTAAAATATCTTCATGCTCTCTAGGACTGGCAGATATATGAAGCTTGTTTTGCTTTCACGTAAATTCCCTTGCTGGACTCTTCTGAATGCAACTCCTGTGAAATAATGTCTTCTATGCCTCCAGCAGTTGCATCTCCTTAGTCCTTGACTTTTTCAGCTGTCCACTGCAAAGAGAAACTCTGTTGGTCCCTCTTATTTCCCAGTGGTTCTCCTGGACAAGGGCTGAGTGGCTCCAGTCCAGCAATATCTACTGCATTGGTTCCCACATCTAGTCCCCAAGATTCTCACTATCTTTTGGCTGACATTGGGGCATACAACTCTCACTCTTGGGGTGGGTCCCGATCATAGTACAGCTTTTTTTCAAAGCAAATCCTTATCAGAAAATCCACTTTCTGCCAAATCAGCCTTGTCATGGGTTAATTTTGAAACCAGTCTTGACCTTTTTTATGAAAAATTTTCATATGTTTGTCAAGTGCTGGAGTTTTTATTCAAATGTTAGGAATTCTGGCTTAAGAGTCAAGGCTTCTAATCACTAACCTACACCGTTTAAATCATTATGCAATGCTGCCTAATAACATTTTTTCCTTTTATATTCTATGAGTATGTGTCTGAAATCTTCAGTTAGACTTCAAGCATCTAGAAAGTGGAGATTATATTTTTGGTCAGCGTTCTTTTTGTATTTCCAAAGGAAAAAATATCTTATACAGAAATGGTGTGTAGGTACTTCCAGTTAATTCGACAGGCTGTCATAACATGACAGAGCTATTCTACTCCCTCTCCTATAAACACTTAGAAATTCTGAATAAAATAAGATAAAATTTATTTTAAATGAATATACATGCTCAAAACTTTGAATGAGAAAGTATCAGTTCCCTGAAATAAAGAGGAAAAGAAAGTCAGAAATGAGAGGGCTTAGATTCAAATGCTCAATAAAGCATCAAAACCACATAAGGCTTAGTGGCTTGGAACAGGCTTCAAACACCAAGAAAAACACATTTGAACCAGAAGCATAAGATGAACCTGATTAATCACCATAAAGTCAGACTTCCTGAAGGGCTGCCTTGTCCTAGAAATAGAAACTGGATAAGTTCTATCAGCCAGCTAAGGGAAAGTTTCAATAGACTAGAGTCATAGTTGGAAAGAGAGCCACCCACAAAATGTAAATTATCAGAGAATCAAAAAAGGACCTTGACTTCCAAGCAGCATAGCTAAAATTAAATCATATTTTAAACACATTTAGTGAAATCATGCAACGTGAAATAATATATTGAAAGTAAACAGAAAAAAAAAGGTAGTTAACCTTCAAAGGAATTACTGTTTGATCATAGCAGTCTATCAGATCCTTATCTTTAAATAATGAGAGGAACTAGCTTTCATCCTAGAATTCTATACTCAGCTAAAATATCATTCAGTACTTAGGGTAAAATAAAGATAATTTTGGAGAACCAAAGACTGAGAGTTCACAAACTCTTGCTAAAGGAGTATTACTAAATGATATACTTAAGAATTAAACTCAAAAGAAGAAGGGAGTTTAAGAAGCAAAGTTAAGAAAAGAAAAAAATTAAAAATTTTTGGTCCTATGATTTTAATACTATGTACATAGATATTCATAAAATAGTTCTTTTTCTCCTTTTAAATTTATATACATTTAGTCACACTGTGTTTGTCAACATGAAATTTATTTCTTTTCACTCAACATTCATTTTTAATCAGTTTGTCTCTACAAGGAAAGAAAATGAAATAGTGTAGTAACATATAAGGAATATAAACTCTATAGGTTAATATTTTTCTTGTTATTAAAAATATGTGGAGCAAAAATGACTAAATTTTAAACCTTATTGAAATCTGAGTGGTAGCTGTACAAATGTTGTTGTCTGTGACTTATTCATTTAAAAATAGAAACATAAAAGAGCTACACTTCCAAAGAAAGCAGGGAAAGGGAAAAATAACTCTACAGTGAAGAAACTGGACACACAACATCTTCTCAAAGTGATGAAGTTTAACATCATCAGTGATGCCTTGTGGATATCATGCTCCCCCCGATTTGATGTGACAAGGTCACATGTATCATATTCTTTCCCCAAACCCATAACTTCAATCTAATCATAAGAAAACTGTTAGCTAGACCCAAATTGGGGACATTTTATAGGGTACCTGGCCAGTACTCTTCAAGACTGCCAAGATCATGAGAACAAGTAAATACTGAGAAACTGTCAGGGACCAGAGATTGGGGAGATATAATTCAGTCCTGGAACAGAAAGAGGACATTCACAGTAACACTAATGAAATTCAAATAGTCTGGGGTTTATTTAATAATAATGTACCAATGTCAGTTTCTTAGTTTTCATAAATGTAACAAAATAATTTAAAATGCTAATAATGGAACTGGATACAGAGTATACAGGAACTCTCCAAATTGTGTTTGCAGCTATTCTACAAATCTGAAATTATTCCCCAAAAGTTTGTTCAGAAAAATTTTTTCAAAATAAATCATTTTAAACTTAGGTAAACAACATTTCATTATTGCAAGTTGAATGGATAGTATTTTACATCTGAAGCAAACATGATACACTGCGGGGACAAAAGAGCATGCTGTCCTAGTTTGCCGGAGAATATGTTAGCTAGTTAGCCTGTAATATTTAAATAACTAATCCTCAGAAAACTGCAGTCACTTGGATGTTTAATAGAATAACACAGATTCCATGATTTTGCTCTACGTGGAGTATCTTTTAAGCTTGGATTCAGTTAGGAAATTACTTTTTCTTCCAAGTTAGAAGTTATTAAACTATTCCCATTGCCACAGTGTTGGGCAGATCCCAGAATATTCAGACAAGTAAAAGGCCCGTGGATGCTGATCATAGAGCAGAACACCACCCATTACAACAGCAGATGCCTTTTCTAGATTAAAGCAGGCAGCTGGCATTTCACAGAGTACGTTGGGGAGGAACAATCATCTTAGTCTTGTAGAAAACTGTATTTAAAATCTAAACAGTGAATAACTGTTATACAGAGACTACGAATTCTGATAAAGGGAAATGGTAAACTCATCACAAACTTGCCAGGTTTATGGCTGTGTGAGGCATAAAGAAGAAAATATACAAAGCCTGGGTGATGAAGCAGAAGATAAGAAACAATGACATTAGTAATCCCCATCTAAGGTTTTTGCCAATTTCTTAGAAAACAATTAGATTTAAAATGAAGATCTGAACTTTAATCTGTGTATAAATATTTGTGTTTAAGCTTATGATAATCTTTAAATTATTCTTTTGCATTTGCCTTTTAAAAATTCTTAATTGAATAATAACTTCAAGTATAATTATCAATAAATATTTTGTTATCAGTTTTTTCCACTGACATATCCCAGCACTTAGAACAGTGCATGGCACAAAATAACTGTTAAGTAAGTATTTGCTGAATGACTAAATGAATACCCTTTGGGTGCCCTCAGCCACTGATGTCTCTCGGTGGTGGCAGGGAGTATCAGAATCAGCAGGGAAGGACTGGCCAATTATTGTTAGTTGAGCTCCTGATCAGTTCCTTGCTGGTGCCACATCTCTCCTGGTGTTGAAGTCCTGTTCCATCAGGGGAAGAATAATCTACTCGGGCCACTGTCTTAGTCAGCTGGAGCTACTATAGCAAAATACCAAAGATTGATGGCTGAAACAACTGACATGTATTTTCTCTCAGTTCTGAAGGCTGGAAGGTCTGAGACCAGGGTGCTAGCATGGTGGGCTTTGGTGAGAGCCCTCTTATACATGGCTGCCCTCTCTCTGTGTGCTCTCATACCCTTTTCTTCCTTCATGCATATGGAGAAAAGTACAGATCTCACTTTCCTCTTCTTACAAGGGCACTAATTGCACCCTGAGGATCCCATCACTTTGATCTTATCTAAACCTAATTATTTCCCAAAGGTCCCACTTCCAAATACCACCACATTGGGTGTCTTGTCTTCAACATATAGATTTTGGTAGAACACAAACATTTAGTCCATAACAGTCGCCCTTCTGTTGCCAGCTTTGGGGTCTGGAGATGGGGAGTCTGGGCCACCTTCTTTGGTTGGGTGGGAGGTCCTAAGAAGCTCTTGATACTACATTGTTCCTCACTCCTGGAATCCTCAATTAGTTTGCCATCCTATTTTCATTTTTCTGTGTTCTCCTGTGATTTCCTCTTGCATTCCCCCCCCCAAGTTTTTGTTGCATTTAGTGAAAAGGGGCAAGGAGAAATGGGTGCGTGGTATCTTGTTCCCAGCAGAAGTCACATTTAATTTTTTTTTTTAACATCTTTATTGGGGTATAATTGCTTTACAGTGCTGTGTTAGTTTCTGCTTTATAACAAAGTGAATCAGTTATACATATACATGTTCCCATATGTCTTCCCTCTTGCGTCTCCCTCCCTCCCACCCTCCCTATCCCACCCCTCCAGGCTGTCACAAAGCACCGAGCCAATATCCCTGCGCCATGCGGCTGCTTCCCACTAGCTATCTACCTTACTACGTTTGTTAGTGTGTATATGTCCATGACTCTCTCTCGCCCTGTCACAGCTCACCCTGCCCCCTCCCCGTAACCTCAAGTCCGTTCTCTAGTAGGTCTGCGTCTTTATTCCTGCCTTACCCCTAGGTTCTTCATGACATTTTTTTTTCTTAAATTCCATATATATGTGTTAGCATACGGTATTTGTCTTTTTCTTTCTGACTTACTTCACTCTGTCTGACAGACTCTAGGTCTATCCACCTCATTACAAATAGCTCAATTTCGTTTCTTTTTATGGCTGAGTAATATTCCATTGTATATATGTGCCACATCTTCTTTATCCATTCATCCGATGACGGGCACTTAGGTTGTTTCCATCTCCGGGCTATTGTAAATAGAGCTGCAATGAACATTTTGGTACATGACTCTTTTTGAATTTTGGTTTTCTCAGGGTATATGCCCAGTAGTGGGATTGCTGGGTCATATGGTAGTTCTATTTGTAATTTTTTAAGGAACCTCCATACTGTTCTCCATAGTGGCTGAACCAATTCACATTCCCACCAGCAGTGCAAGAGTGTTCCCTTTTCTCCACACCCTCTCCAGCATTTATTGTTTCTAGATTTTTTGATGATGGCCATTCTGACTGGTGTGAGATGATATCTCATTGTAGTTTTGATTTGCATTTCTCTAATGATTAATGATGTTGAGCATTCTTTCATGTGTTTGTTGGCAGTCTGTATATCTTCTTTGGAGAAATGTCTATTTAGGTCTTCTGCCCATTTTTGGATTGGGTTGTTTGTTTTTTTGTTATTGAGCTGCATGAGCTGCTTGTAAATTTTGGAGATTAATCCTTTGTCGGTTGCTTCATTTGCAAATATTTTCTCCCATTCTGAGGGTTGTCTTTTGGTCTTGTTTATGGTTTCCTTTGCTGAGAAGTCACGTTTAATTTTGAAGTCCACAGAAAGTTCAGCTAAATCCCACTTCCTTATTGTCATGAGCTTCCCACAAATACGTGAGAACTACAAGTCCAGAGATTTTCCTGCTGTGAACCAGATCATGCCAAAGCCAAATACCCTCATCTAGAGAGTCCCTGAGCTGAATAGTTTATGTTGTAAAGCCTACAAGCTTTGCTTTTAAGCTATTTGATTACTATGAGAGTAGACTCACTATATCAGAGAACAAAAAGTGGAAAATTGCTTTCAAAGGTCAATTTTGGTCATTTCTCTCTCACCCATAGGCATAGAAACTGAGTTGCCTTATTATGGAATTTTCTTTGTCTCTTGTTGGCATGATTGAGACTTTTGATTCCTTTTAATTTTATTCAGTGAATTAAGTCATCATTTGTGTATGTATGGAAATGTTCTAACTGAGCTTATTATGCTTGAAAAGGAGAGAGGATAACTATTTTGACTTATTACTTTCTGTTTGGTTAGGATAATCAAACATTCAGCAAGGAAGAATAAAAGCACCGTAGATGGTATAAATGAGCATGAAAAAGAGCTTCCAAAATCTCTTCCAAATAGAGAACGTTTCCTGCTCACTTTCCTCCCTTCTTCCCACTCCACCCACATCCTTTTCCTACTTTTAGATTGTTCTTAAACCAGGAAGTAGAAGTTGTGAGTGGGAAGGGGAGGAGAGTGTGTATGTGTAACCAACAAGGGAATTACTGTCTTGATGAATCATAATGATTGTACTATAATCACACATTTCATATACAGTCCTGAATTCCTGTGCCAGCATTCAACTCCCTCTACAACTGGGCTAGCTGGCTTTTTCTGTTTCCTTCTCCAGCTTTTCAAAACAAACTAATGTAATCAGAAAATTCGAGGTATAAGGAGACTTGAGACCATCAAATTCCAGCCTTTTGCTTACAGGAGAGAAATTGAAGGTCTAGAACATGATAAGAACCATTCAAGTTCATGTACTGTTAGAAATGGAGCTAGGGTTAGAACCCGTGGCTTTCAGGCCAGCCCTCTTTTTATGATACCATGTTGTCTCATTTTAGGTGTAGCTAAAGCTGTCATGCTTTAAAACGTAGTATTAGGTAAGGCCTGTAATAGACGAGAGGCTATCTCACTGTGGCTTAGAACTATAAAAATGTCAGAAAAACTAACAAACAAAAAATCATAGTGACAATTTATAGCTTGAAATATAACTCAGTGCTTATGATTCATGAAACTGGTACTCTCAATATTCCTTCATATATTTTGTCATCTTTTCTTTCCTTTGCTTGTAAAAGAATAAAGACATTATAGGAGTTATGGGTATATTTTTGTCTTAATATTGCAACTCCTTCTGCTGGAATAGGACAGAGTATAAGCCCAGGTACTTAAGGGAAGAGAAGGGCCCAACAGACCAAGGAACAGGTCCTCAATCCCCTCTGTGTGCTCAGATCCAACAGAGACCCTAGCACGTAGGAGATAATAAATATTTTTAATAAATCCTTGCAATGAACATCTCCTATAACAGGACATGTTTTGTTCCAGGCTTTGTGTATTAGAACAAAGCCATTGATGCTGATACTATTTGGAAACTGGTTCCAAAGACTGTTAGAGTCAGAACCTGTTATGTGATGAAGTGGGAAATCCCGCCTGTCAAATCCTGATTGGTTACCTGAGCTTGGCACAATATTGATTATGGATCAATTATTGGGAGAAAATGTATCCCCTTTTATAAAGCTAGGGTGAAATTAAAAAGTACAAGACCAAACACTTCTCCCCATTTCTACATGGACCTGGATATAATCCTGTCTGGATGCATAAAGTGTGATTATAGTCAAGTGTAGGTAAATTGATGTCAAATTAGGCAAAATTTGATTTCCAGCCATCTGTGTGTCTGCAGACTGACGGCTGTAATATGGAGGTGAATGAGCAGCTTGTGCAGAAACACAGGAAGTTGTTTCTTAAAATATGTTTTGAAACATGTTTGGTTCAAAACATGTTTCTTCTCGGACATGTTTCAAAGCATGTCCCAGAAGACAGTGGGGTGATGCAATTTGGGAAACTGCAGAGGTAAGACTGTGCAAAAGTGTTGCAAATGAATAAGTTATAATTAATAGAATCTTCTCAGGGAGACAGAAGAGTTGGGGAAATAGAAATAAATTAATTTTAGGTGCTGTCTGATCATAAAACTAGGGAGGAGTTTGGCAAGCTGTTGAAAAATTAGTGGAAAAGAGACAATTCAGTAAGATCATAATAACTGTATTCCGGTATCTGAAAGGTGATCGTGTGGTCTGAAAGATGAGGTGAGACATATTGAGAATGACACTGAAGGGTAAAACTGGGACCAGTGGGGGAAGTAACAAGGAGAAATATTTCTATGAACAGGAGGGGAAAGTGTCTGATGGCTAAAACTGATCAAAACTGTAATGGCCTGCTTTAGGAGCTAGTTTATTCTTATCACTGGTGGTGTTCAAATGAACACTTAAAAAAATCAGCATAAAGGGAATTCAGGAATACAAGAGATTCATAACTCTTCCGTTCTCAATAAACTCCCATACACTAAAATCCAGCGCTATGATTTTATGGTTCCCTTAAAATCATTGTGGTGAGTAAATACTGGGACTAGAACAAGTACCTGGCTGGGCTTCTTGACATCCATCCCAGAAACAGCAACTCAGTGCCTCTTGGAAACATGTATGTATTTCTATACCAACATTCCGTATCAACTGGACTTTCTTAATATCTGTGAATCAATCTGTATTTCCTTAGGTAAGCTACAGTGAAGTGTTTATGTTTATATACACACACATGCAACTATATTTGTGTATTTATTGTTGACAATGGAAAACACGACTTGTACCCTTCCTAATGGATATAACAAATACCCGTTGTATCATTAACGTTCCTGGTAGGAAACAAAACTTACCACAGATGGTTCAAAGTAAGAGACTTTAATGAAGGGTCTACTTACAGAATTGTGGGTAAGGAGTAAAATTCTGAGACTAGCAATAGCCAGGAGCTATTATTGCTACTGAAGTTGATGGGACCGGTAAGGAATCAATACTCCAAGAGCCAGTGAGAGCTGAACTGTGGCAGAGGAGCTGCTCAGGTGGACCTGTAGTCATGGAGGGTTACAGCTACTGCCCGGCTGATGCAGGGAAGGAAGAAAACTATAGCCCTCTCCTCCCACACTGCCATCTTCCAATGCCAGTTTTTTAGCCAGTTACAGCTGGAAGTCGGACAGAAAAGGGAGCCCAGCTAGTGCATGGCAGAGAATGAATCTAGACAGTCAACTGGAGAGCATCCAGCAAACCTACAATATACATTTGTTGAGGTGCTGTCCTTAGTCATAACATATATTGCTAGATATTGATTACATGTGTGCTTTATTCTGGTTATTTTTTGTATAATTTTATTTTTTAATTTGTTGTTGTTTTTTTAAGAACTTCAAAGGCAGGTTTTCGATTGCGACTTCTTTTATACTGAAGAGACTGCTCATTTCATAGAGGCTTAAAGTTTATTTTACTTCTCATTTTCTTCACTGTCTTCCCTTTTGTTTGTTCTTACATTTTATTTCCCAGTGTTTCTCCTTACACTTGCTACAAAATCTGGTGACATTTCCTTTATTAAAAGCTTGTATTGTTTATATTACTAATTTAATGATTGACAAAGATAACTGCTGGACAAATGATATCAAGCAACAATAGATGGTAGCTACACTCTACAATGCCAGCTGTTTAAATCAATGGTGCCATTACTAGGACATTGGGTAGACATTAGTGGACAAGGGAAAACCATAGTAATTTCAAGAAGTGAACACTTATTTGATAACATATCAAATGTTACATCTTAGGCCTTTCATGGTTGCTTTTGCAAAACTGCATATTTGAAAGAAATATAAATACATATTCACATCTTTAGAAGTTTCTCTGACACCAATTTCCACAGATGCTTTATGTTTTGACCTACAAATGTCTTTGGTTTTCTCTCTTTTTGTTTCTCTTTATTCACTGCCCTCCCATTTTTCTCTCCTGTCTTCAGTCCAATATTCATCACCTAAACAATATCTCTTAGTATTTAGACTTAGAGAGTTTTCTGAAATTTCATGGCCAGTACAGAAGAGGGTTGTATGAAACAAGGTTAGAGAAGGAAGTCTCTTTTAATGTGGGCTCCTACTGGCCTCTGTTACATTCTTATTTCCTCTCCAACCCTCTCTGCTCTACTCAAAATAAAACAAACAAAAAAGTCACTTCCTCATTCCAAGGCAGGAAGAGGCTCTTCCTCAGAGAGCATATAACTGGGACAGTAAATCTTTGCTCATTTGGACTATGCCCTGGAAATTTAACACTCATATGACGTTGCTCTGTGATCTTTCTCTAAACAATGTTTTATCAGTTTGAAGATTGATATTTCATATTTTCACCCTTAAGAAATGAGTATGCAACTTATAATTGAGGCTATTTTAAAACATCTGTAGGTCAGACATTGATACAGTTGTCATTTCCTTACATGTTTAAACTTGGTTGTTTTTTCTGGTGGCATGACTGTATCTAGTCAATATCCCAGTCAATAAATTGATTGTGGCCCATGTGAGTATAGAATAAGTCTTGTTTGTTGTCTGAAAATAATTTATTGATACCTTCTGGGAAGATCAAAAAAGAGCCAACACAAAAATGTACATGTGGAGCCAACAGCTTGATGGAAAATTCCATAAATGATGTGGAGCACTCTTTTAAGAAGTTTTGCATTGTTAAAGCTCTGGGTAGTGCATAGGTTGATATTGTGTGAAAAAATAAAGATATTTATGATATCAGTGCCATGATGAAGAAAGTAGCACGTCTTGTCTTTCTACCATAAACAACTAAAAAACTGGACTATTTTTGATATTTGACAACTGGCAACATAGGTCTGTGATCCTCAAGAGAGGAGAGACACAGAGGTAGTCTATGCTTGAACCAGATTTCTGCATAGAGTCACTTTTGTGTCTGGTGGTGCAGAGAGGGGGAACCCAAGCAGAGCTCTAGATACTTGCTGAGTTGAGAAAACAAAGTTCTGATTTTAGGAAAGTAAGTCAGTGAGAATTTTCAAAGCTGATTACAGCAAAACAGATAGCTATGCAGAAGAAGAGTTCCAAAAACCTGCATGGGGTCCCCTCCAGTCTGTTGCAAAAGAATAATTGTGCCTCGAGTGAAATCCAGGAAGCCAGGAAACAATTCCTGGAGCTCACACAGGGCTGGGACACATTCAAGTTTATCCAGAGTAGAAAATTCCACTGGAACACCATGGCATTTAGTGGAACTTGGAAGAGTACAGCCTTAGAAGTATGGCTTATAGCTATGGATTAAAAGCTCCTAGAGATCATTCCAAACAAACCTTGAAAATATTAAGCTAATTTTCAGGTAACATAATTGCCAGCCAAAACAAAATTCCACTTACTATAAAGAAAACAATAAAATCCAGACACTCAACAACATAACAAGTCAGGCATCAAATAAAAAATAACCAGGGCTTTGCTGGTGGCGCAGTGGTTGAGAGTCCGCCTGCTGATGCAGGGGACACAGGTTCGTGCCCCGGTCTGGGAAGATCCCACATGCCGCGGAGCGGCTAGGCCCGTAAGCCATAGCTGCTGAGCCTGCGTGTCTGGAATCTGTGCTCCACAATGGGAGAGGCCACAACAGTGAGAGGCCTGCGTACTGCAAAAAAAAAAAAAAAAAAAAAAAAAAAAAACAGACATAAAGAGGAAAATGTGATGCATAGTTAGGAGAAAATACAGTCAATAGAAATAGACTCAAAAAGGAGAGGAAAAGAACGTAGCAGACAAAAACTTTTAAAATGTTATATAAATACCATTAGGAATTAAAGGAAGACATGAACATAACAAGTAGAGAAGTAGAAGATGTAAAAAAGAGGCAAGGAGAGGACCTTCAAGATGGCAGAGGAGTAAGACGTGGAGATCACCTTCCTCCCCACAAATCGATAAAAAATACATCTACATGTGGAACAACTCCTACAGAACACCTACTGAATGCCGGCAGAAGACCTCAGACTTCCCAAAAGTCAAGAAATTCCCCATGTACCTGGGTAGGGCAAAAGAAAAAACAGGGACAAAAGAATAGGGATGGGACCTGCACCTCTAGGAGGGAGCTGTGAAGGAGGAAAAGCTTCCACACAGTAGGAATCCCCTTCACTGGTAGTGACTCGGAGCAGGGGTGGGGAGGGGGTGTGGGGAGCTTCAGAGCCACGGAGGAGAACGCAGCAACAGGGGTGCGGAGGCTCACCTGCCGGGGCGGGTGGGGGCTGGGCTCTGAGGCTCAGGCTTCAGAGGTCAGGTCCCAGGGAGAGGACTGGGGTTGGCTGTATGAACACAGCCTGAAGGGGGCTAGTGCACCACAGCTAGCCGGGAGGGAGTCCGGGAAAAAGTCTGGACCTGCCTAAGAGGCAAGGGACCATTGTTTCGGGGTGTGCAAAGAGAGGGGATTGAGAGCACCACCTAAACGAGCTGCAGAGGCGGAAACAAATGGCGATGAAATCGTGATGGCCCAAAACCTGTTGGATGCAGCAAAGCAGTTCTAAGAGGGAAGTTTATAGCAATACAGTCCTACCTCGAGAACAAGAAAAATCTCAAATAAACAACCTAACCTTACACCTAAAGCAATTAGAGAAAGAAGAACAAAACAACCCCAAAATTAGCAGAAGGAAAGAAATTATACAGATCAGATCAGAAATAAATGAAAAAGAAATGAAGGAAACAGTAGCAAAGATCAGTAACACTAAAAGCTGTTTCTTTGAGAAGATAAACAAAATTGATAAACCCATTAGCCAGACTCATCAAGAAAAAAAGGGAGAAGACTGAAATCAACAGAATTAGAAATGAAAAAGGGGAAGTAACAACTGACCCTACAGAAATACAAAGGATCATGAGAGATTACTACAAGCAACTATATGCCAATGAAATGGACAACCTGGAAGAAATGGACAAATTCTTAGAAAACCACAACCTCCCAAGACAACCAGGAAGAAATAGAAAATATAAACAGACCAATCACAAGCACTGAAATTGAAACTGTGATTAAAAATCTTCCAACAGACAAAAAACACTCCCATTTACCATTGCAACAAAAAGAATAAAATACCTAGGAATAAACTTACCTAAGGAGACAAAAGACCTGTATGCAGAAAACTATAAGATGCTGATGAAAGAAATTAAAGATGATACAAACAGATGGAGAGATATACCATGTTCTTGGATTGGAAGAATCAACATTGTGAAAATGACTCTACTACCCAAAGCAATCTACACATTCAGTGCAATCCTTATTAAACTACCAATGGCATTTTTCACAGAACTAGAACAAAAAATTTCACAATTTGTATGGAAACACAAAAGACCGCGAATAGCCAAAGAAATCTTGAGAAAAAAACAGAGCTGGAGGAATCAGGCTCCTGGACTTCAGACTATACTACAGAGCTACAGGAATCAAGACAGTATGATACTGGCACAAAAACAGAAATATAGATCAATGGAACAGGATAGAAAGCCCAGAGATAAACCCACACACATATGGTTACCTTACCTTTGATAAAGGAGGCAAGAATATACAATGGAGAAAAGACAGCCTCTGCAATAAGTGGTGCTGGGAAAACTGGACAGCTACATGTAAAAGAATGAAATTAGAACACTCCCGAACACCATACACAAAAATAAACTCAAAATGGATTAAAGACCTGAATGTAAGGCCAGACACCATCAAACTCTTAGAGGAAAAATAGGCCAAACACTCTATGACATACATTACAGCAAGACCCTTTTCGACCCACCTCCTAGAGAAATGGAAATAAAAACAAAATAAACAAATGGGACCTAATGAAACGTCAAAGCTTTTGCACAACAAAGGAAACCATAAAGAAGACCAAAAGACAACCCTCAGAATGGGAGAAAATATTTGCCAATGAAGCAACTGACAGAGGATTAATCTCCAAAATATACAAGCAGCTCATGCAGCTCAATATCAAAATAACAAACAACCCAATCCAAAAATGGGCAGAAGACCTAAGTAGACATTTCTCCAAAGAAGGTATACAGACTGCCAACAAACACATGAAAGGATGCTGAATATCACTAATCATTAGAGAAATGCAAATCAAAACTACAATGAGGTGTCACCTCACAGCAGTCAGAATGGCCATCATCCAAAAATCTACAAACAGGGCTTCCCTGGTGGTGCAGTGGTTGAGAGGCCGCCTGCTGATGCAGGGGATGCGGGTTCGTGCCCCGGTCCGGGAAGATCCCACATGCCGCAGGGCGGCTAGGCCCGTGAGCCATGGCTGCTGGGACTGCACGTCCGGAGCCTGTACTCCACGACGGGAGAGGTCACAACAGTGAGAGGCCCGCATACTGAAAAAAAAAAAAATCTACAAACAATAAATGCTGGAGAGGGTGTGGAAAAAAGGGAACCCTCTTGCTGGTGGGAATGTAAATTGATACAGCCACTATAGAGAACCTTATGGAAGTTCTTTAAAGAACTAAAAATAGAACTACCATACGACCCAGCAGTCCCACTACTGGGTATATACCCTGAGAAAACCGTAATTCAAAAAGAGTCATGTACCAAAATGTTCATTGCAGCTCTATTTACAATAGCCAGGACCTGGAAACAACCTAAGTGCCCATCATCGGATGAATGGATAAAGAAGATGTGGCACATATATACAATGGAATATTACTCAGCCATAAAAAGAAACGAAATTGAGTTATTTGTAGAGAAGTGGATGGACCTAGAGTCTGTCGTACAGAGTGAAGTAAGTCAGAAAGAGAAAAACAAATACCATATGGTAAACATATATATGGAATCTGACAAAAAATGGTTCTGATGAACCTAGGGGCAGGACAAGAATAAAGACACATATGTAGAGAATGGACTTAAGGACACAGGGATGGGGAAGGGTAAGCTGGGACGAAGTGAGAGAGTGGCATAGACATGTATACACTACCAAATGTAAAATAGATAGCTAGTGGGAAGCAGCCGCATAGCACAGGGAGATCAGCTCGGTGCTTTGTGACCATCTAGTGGCATGGGATAGGGAGGATGGGAGGGAGACACAAGAGGGAGGATATATGGGGATGTATATACACGTATAGCTGATTCACTTTGTTCTATAGCAGAAACTAACACAACATTGTAAAGCAGTTATACTCCAGTAAAGATGTTAAAAAAAAAAAAGGCAGTACTTCTGGTGATCAAACAAACAGTATTTAAACCAAAAAAAAAAAAAAAAAGAAAAAAGAAAATATCACTGGATGAGCTTTATAGCAGACAGTGCAGAGAACAAAATCAATAAGCTCAAAGATAGACCTACCAAAACGAAGTAGTGAAAGAAAAAAGCTGAACAAAGACTCAGTAATCTGTGGGGAAATATCAGTCTAACAAGAAAGTTTGATTTATGAGGGTCATCAAAAATGTATAAAGAATTTATTGATAAACGTTTCCAAATTTGATGGAAGCTCTAAACACACAAATGCAGGATCTTCAAAGAAACAGAAAATTCAAGTAGAATGTCTAAATATTCAAACATAATAGACAGAAAATTACAACATGGTAAACCATAGTACAATTTCTGAAAATCAATGATGAAGAAAAAGCAATTAAAGACTGCCAGAGGAAAGAAGAAAACAGAGTCATTACAAATTTTCTGTCAGAAATGCAAGTCATAAGACAATGGAACAACATTATTAAAGTGATGAAAGAAAAAGAAAAGAAAAGAAAAAAAAAAAACCGGGCTTCCCTGGTGGTACAGTGGTTGAGAGTCCACCTGCCGAGGCAGGGGACATGGGTTCGTGCCCCGGTCTGGGAAGATCCCACATGCCGCAGAGCGGCTGGGCCCGTGAGCCATGGCCGCTGAGCCTGCACGTCCGGAGCCTGTGCTCCGCAATGGGAGAGGCCACAGCAGTGAGAGGCCCGCGTACCGCAAAAACAAAACAAAACAAAACAAAGCAAAAAACCCCTGTCAACTGATAGTACTATGTCCAGAGAAAATATCCTTCGAAAATAAAGACAAAATACTTCGTCGGACACATAAAATCTGAGAAAATTTGTTTCTGGCAAACCACATGGCCCACTTATAAATCAGTCCAGAGATATGAAAGTACCCCAGTTTTGTTTTGTTTTGTTTTGCTTTGTTTTGTTTTTGCTTTTGTTTTTGTTTTAAGAAAGAAAATGTGGATCCCAGAAATGATATGAAAACTTCATGTTCATCACTGAAAAAAATGGATGTTTAGCCAAATAGCTAAATGGATGTTTAGCCAAATGGATGTTTAGCCAAATAGCCTGTAGTACTTAGAAGAGTAAGTGGCATCTTCAGTAGCGAGTATAAACTTAGAAAGAACAAAGACATGGCAAACTAACCTCATTATTTTCCCTATTGATTTACTTGAGAGGCAGAATAAGAGTATGTGACAAGCACAGCGTATCATGATTTTCAAACTCACCTTAACAAATTCTCTCATGACCCCCTGTGGGCAAAATGGAAAAGTTTATTTATGATGACAGTACATTTGAGTGTCTTATTAGCTGACAAAAGATTATAATCTAAATAGTTGATAACAGAAGAAGAAAAAATTTAACAATGAAGGAGGTTTTTTGATAAGAAATTTCAAGTATTGAGATAAAATAGAAAGTCCTATTAAATGTTAAATATATTTTTATAATAGGAAAATATTTTGTGACTAATTAAATACATGCAGAATACAATTATGGAAAAACCATTGATTAGAGAGTAAAGTGTACAAACTCTGTCCTTCAGTAACTTACGACTTTCCTTATGTCACTATATTTCCCTGTGGTTTTATGTCTTCACATTTTGAAAAAAAAAGTATAGTTTTTGGACTTGAAAATCTCTAGAACTTTTTATGGTTTCAGTACCTCTTTTTCTGAATTTCTATAAATGCTCACAAATCTATTTTGGAAATTCAGATACTATAAAGTGGAGAAGTAAAACCACAGATCCTCCTGGAACTGCTTCACTACAGTAACAAATATAACCCCAGATACCTTGTTTAAATTTGAAACTCAATTTAGCATTTTATAATAATTTGTTTTTGCAAGATTTTTCTGAAGTGGTTAAAAAAACGTATTATCAACTCTAGGTAAAGGCAAATCCTTTAATTAAACATGCTACATCTGCCTAGGTACACAGTGGATGGAAAATTAGAAGGCTTTTAAATATTTAAGAGGGAGGAATATACATTGGTAAGAGAACATTATTAGAGAAGACAGGATGCATAAAGAATAGGCAAACAGAGATTAATTATTTTTCTCCTCCCTCAAAATAGTAGACATAATTACCAAAGATAATGAAGTTCAGAGCATGAGTATCGCTCCACCTTTATCTTTGATTTACCCCTCTTTCTCCAAGAACTTCTTTCATTAATTTATAGAATATTTATTGGTGAAATATAAAAGATGTGAGGTCTGATCTGACACACACACACACACACACACACACACACACACACACACACACACACACACACACACACACACACACACACACACACACACACACACACACACACACACACACACCACACCCACACCCCCGACACCGTGAGTACTGATGTTTCCCAAAGAGGCCTATATGCCTGAGTATATAGCCAAGAAGTAAAACCTAGCAAAGTAAAAATATTTGAATGGAGACTTCTAAAGACGGTGAGAGTTAAATTGCTTCAAAGAAGGACATATTGAGACAAATATTTGAGAGACATAAATCCCCTTATTAGTGTCAGTATATTACTGGTTCTTAAATAGCAGTTTTATTAAACAAGCCACATTTATAATAATTATATCCTTGTTTATCCTCCGTATTACTTGAACAAATATTTAAAAAAGTATTCTACGAATAAAAAACGTATCCTGGAGATTTTCTTAATTGGGCACTCAGACAACACTTTCGCTTGTTATCTGATGTCACGTAAGAGTCCACTGTCATCTCAGTGTAATAACATTTCAGCTTTCCACCTATCATTTATGCAAAAGAAGTAAAGAATTGTAAGTTTTATGACCTGGAATATAAAACTTAGAGTGTTCCTTTAAGAGGGAACTTTCTGAATCTACTATGAGGCCCGAGGAGAAATGGTAACACTCAAAGTCTGGCTGAGGGGAAAGAAATAAGAATATTAACTTACATTGTTCAATTACTGGTGATGCTTAAATACATATTTCTAACCCAGATTTCTCCCCTGAGATTCAAGCCCACATGCCTTGTTACCTATTCACATTTCTACTCAGATGCTTCATAGGCAGCTAGCATTCAACTTGGCAAAAACTGAATTTGTTTCCTCCCTGAAACCTTCTCTGCTTCTCGTGTTCTCTGTCTCTATGAATGGCCCCAGAGGCACAATGTGACTGAAATGGGTTGGACAGTGCTGGGATAGGTTGGTTTTGGGTGGGATCAGGGGAATAATGTAATCTTACATGGTATTCGATCTTCCCATGAAATGGCACTTGTCATTTACTTTAAGAAATTTTACAGCTGTGAAAATATATGCTGTGAAATGTTTCAAAATGTTTCTGGCTAGTTTTTTGTATTATCAAGTATGATGGCTATCACAATTCTAAAATTCATAAATATTTCTCCCATGTTGGGATTTGTGATGTAATGTGGCAGTGTCTGGGGGTGTATTATAACATGAGGCACGGAATTTGAAGAGGTCCCTTGGGGTCATGGGTCACCATGTCCCTTGATTCTCTGCATAACCTGGCACCACCACCTCCTGGATTCTCCAAGACAGAAATCTAAGAATTTTCTTGAATTATTCCTCCTCATAATCAGTTACTAACTACATTGATTATACCTCTCAAGTTTTGAAAGGGGTCCAGGGTGGGATTTTGTTCACAAAACCTACTCTTCTCTTTTTAGATACTCCAAGTTTCTCAATCATGGGAGCATAGACAAAACATGCAACAACCCAATGGGACACAAGATATTACATGGCACTTACTAGAGATGTTCAACAAGTATTTACAGCTTTCCACCTTCCAGGCTCAGGGTTGAACTGCAGTTCCGCACCATATTTTGAAATTAAGTCTTTCTTTGAACAATGAAGTTTGAGGGGAAGTGACATGTATATTCTCCCAGTGGATCCTTTAAAAGCCAGTGACGACATGGGAACATATGTATAACTGATTCACTTTGTTATAAAGCAGAAACTAACACAGCATTGTAAAGCAATTATACCCCAATAAAGATGTTAAAAAAAAAAAGCCAATGACGGCTTAGCCATATTCCCTCTCACTTCTGTTGAATACAATGATCTGGGAAGCATAGGCTGACATAAAGCTTTAATATCCCAGCTCCCTGAGCAACTGTGGTGAGCGGACTCCCTGTCAGCCCACACTGGACATAGACCAGGAGCAAGATGTATACTTTTGATGTGTTAAGCTACCAGCATTTAGAGTCTATTTGTTTTTGACAGTATAAGCCAGTCCATCCTGACTGATATTTATCATTTAACTGACAGTCAAGCAGATGCCTAGTATGTGTCTCCCTGCCATGCTCCATGGAGAGCTTCAAAGGTGAAAGTAGACGGAAGGATAGTAGCTTAAGTGAAGTCTCTCGTTTCTTTGACCATTTAGTGTAAAACATCTGGGACTGCAGAGGAAACTATGTTACCATCAGCCACTTGACAAAAAAATGACAAGGCCAAACCTATGTCATCAGTAATCTTCATCCAAACCATAAAACAGGACTCTCCTGTAAAAATTTCATCAGAGCATTTCTTGTTAATTGATGCCTTTTACCTTGTCACACATCTCATTGTTGGGGCTTATGTATTCAGGCGTGTCTGTGAAGAAATGGAATAATGGCTGGACCTTAAAAGGGGCCCTGAATTCCATTACTTGGAAAAGATTTGCTGGCTTGCCCCTAGAGACTGGGCTCCTATTAAGGCAGAAAGTGAAAGATGAAGACACATCATGGCTCTTGTTCATTAAGCATAAGAACTTTAAATAAACTAAATAAATGTGGTTTATTTAATATCTTAGATTTTGACAGATAATGTTAGCCATCTCTTCTTTCTTAGTAAGAAGTTAGAAGATTGTGAGAGGAGACATTGTAAATGTGGGTGGAAAGTTTCTTCTTTCCTATAGGAAAGATAGATTGATTCTTAAAGAGAAGGTTAATGCTTCCTTCTCAGATCTGTCTCTAATTTATTAACATTTCTCTACCCTTACTCCCACTAAAGGAATTCAGACCATCATATTCCTGCATTTGAATTATACCAGTAGAACTCTATAAGGCTCCCTGACTCCTTCTACAGTCTTCTTCAGTTTTTATATTACAACTCAAGTGATGTTTTTCTAAACATACAAACCAAACCCTTCAGGATCTTGCTTAAAATCCTCCAGTGCTTTCTCATTGCTCTAAGGATAAGGTCCCAAAATCCCTATTATGACCCATAGGAGTTTACAATGTGTTGTTCTCCCTCTTCTCATTTGCCTCATCATGCACCACTAATCTTATAATTTATTACAACCACACTAAGCATCTACTTATTCAAGACCACTGTGTTCCCTCTGGGAAGTTGCATTTACCATTCCACTTTCTGGAACAATCTTGCCTCCTTTCACTGACTGTCTACTAATTCTTCAGGTTTCAAATTTAAATGCCTTTTCTTCTGGAAAACCTTGGTTAACTGCTCTATGTAGAAATTATGACAAAAATGATCGTGGTGCAATCTCATACTTGAAAGGTTTTATTTCTTCTATCCTGACTACTGTCCTGTGAAGGCCTAGAGGTGGCTGACATAGGCAAGGAATAGAATATAGGGAGAAACTTGAATTCGTCTTTCCTAATATTATATAGTGGTAGGATGATGGATGATACCTGAGAGTACTGACTCGTAGAGATAAAGGTCATGAAGGTCCACTTCAGTTATATAAATGTAGGCCTTGGCCTAATGGGGTTTACAGGACCATGCCCAGGGTTCCACATGGAGGATTATGGCAAAAGTCCTGTAATAATAAACAGACATGTTTCTAGTCTTAAAAATTCTTCACTTTCCTAATCTAATCCATTCTCCCAACTACATTTAATTTATGCCTCCAAATTTTCTCTCTCCATTGACTTTTTCCCCTTGATCCACAAATATACTCATGTAATCATAAATAAATCATTTTCATCAATTTGTTACTGTTGAAGGCATTGTCTCTCCTATCTTTCTCCTTCCTCTTATCACCACACCCTTTGATAGAATAAATTACACCATTTCCCTCCCTCACTGACATTCACTCAGTTCTCAGCCAAGAATGATTTGACTCCACCCTTAGCTTGTGACTCACACTAACTCTCTGTGGTCAGGAAACTTCCTGTTCACAGAGAGAGTGACACACGCCCTGCCACTATCTTACCTGATCTCATCACGGTATATAATGGGTTAATATTTTTCTCTTTGAAAAAAAATTTTTAAACTCCTAAGATCACTACTATTTTGATTCTCCTTTCTTTCAGGCTATTTCTCCTGGGAAAGTAATTTTCCATTACTTGAAAAAAAAATAATACTTTGGCTCTAATTTTTTTTCACTGTCTCTTAAATAAGTTCTTAAATTACCTTCACAGTTATGTTTCAAGCCACAATTCAGTTAATTTAAAAAAAGACTGTATGATGAACACTGGGCTAGAATTAATGTGAAGATGAATTAGATATAGTCCCTGATTTTTGGAAACTCTCTTGGAGGTTCTGATTCAGTAGGTCTCCAATGACACGTGAGAATTGTCTTTTGAACAAGTCTTGGGTGATAAGATAGATTCAAGAAACACTGATCTGGAATAGTAGTTCTCAAACTTCAGTGTCCCTAAGCATCACTTGAGAAGCCTGTTAAAATAGATTTCTGGGTTCAGTCTTTCTATAGTCAGATTTAGTAGAATTCTGGTAAGATTCAGACATTGGAATTTTTAATAAGCCCCACCCCACCCCAAATTATGGTTATATAAGGGATATAAAGACAATTCTGTAAGAAACATTGGTCTAATGAAACATCAGGTAGAAAAACAGATGGCAAAAACACCTAATAAGTGAGGCTAGACAAATATATTGTCTCCTATGGTCCTGTTGGGTTCTCTGCCTTTTCCCTCCTAGAAGCTTAACAGTGAACTCTTTCAGCTGGATTGAGTTAGTTTATGGGTACCCAAGGTCCTTAGCCGGTACCAAGAGCATTAGTATGCAAACTCATCTAGCTAAACTCAGGCATGAAAAGGTCTTATTCCCAGCCAGGAAGCTCCCACTGTTATACAGTCAACTAGGGACTGCCTTACTCCTCCCATCTACCTTATAAATATGTACAGTGGTGAAAGCAGAGTCCATCTCATGGAGCACACTCCAGGTGAGTCCAGCTGTGCCTGGCTCAACCACTCCTTCCTGTGGGATGGTGAAGGCTTGGAGGATAACATATGTTCAGCTACTTTACCTGCCTATAAATTTCCTTAATAAGTGCATGCTAGCAGTGTGTGTTCCTGTGCCCCTGGTAAAGCCATTGCTGACCACAAGGGACATACCACATTTTATAGCCATATGGTGTTAAGGAATGGATGAAAGAATTTTAATAGGCCATCCTACTGGTAGAACATCCTTCTGGCGATAAGGGCAGATCAACAAGATGGCTGGTAACCAGGTGATCATATTGGCTGTCAGCCACAGCAGCCTCAGAGTGACCAGGTCACTGATCACACTGAAATGCCTCCTGCCTGGGTAGTTGTGGTATTCATGAGCTGTCATATGTGTAGGTTCCCGAGTCCACTAAAGCCCAGAGGTAAAAGGATCACCTGGGTGTCCAAAAGAGTGGATTCACCTCAGGGTAAAAACAAACCAAAAAATGAGCAAACAGACAACTGTAATAAGGCTACTAGCAGACAGTTTCCGCAGAGCCTGGGAAGATCCAGAAGAAGAGCTTGTACACAGGGTCAACACATACAGTCTAAGAAGCTTATTCTATGGCAGCTACTCCTGTAGGTCTGGGAGGTAGATGGGAATACAGAGACCCAGAACAGACTTAAGAGAAATATAGGGACATACTCAATAAGAAATCGGTTAGAGCTAGGGCTAGGTTCTCGCCCCAGGCTCCATTTCCCACTATACATCTCAGGCTGCATTTTCTACTCCCCACCATGTGGAGAGGCCGTTTATAGGTCTTCAGCGTTGGAGCGTATAAAGCTGTAGCCAGTTATTTTACCTAGACTGCCTTGCTGTTCTTTTGTTAGACTGCATAATTGATTTAGACTTTCTGAGTTCCTTAAATCCAGCAGTAGTGAGAGGACACGTTTGTTGGATGAGGTCACTTGACCCCTGCTACTGGGCTTTATTACATTTGGCCAGGGGCATTGCTGAGAAATGACTGTAATTCTAAAACTTGCCACAGTCATGCAGTTGAAGCAGTACCGCTTTCCAAGAGTAGGAAAACCAATCAGTCTCCATGTAGAAGACTTGATGCAGGCAGGGATGTTACACAGCACTGTCTCTCAGTTCAACAACCTGGTCTGACTACTTTTTAAAAAAGTCACTAGTACTTAGTACTTCCTGTGGTTTGTCAGGTCTATACAGAGTAGTGTCTGCTGTATAGACCAACAGTGACTCTTATCATGATGTGACTTAACAAATCACATCTGTTACTGGTACCTGGTATGCATCCTTGGACCAGCTTTTTTCCATGTTCTTCCACAGAGAAGAGTCAACTAAGTTTGCCTTCTTTTAGCAAGGCACACTGAGTGTACAATAACTGTCCAGAACTTTGCAGCTAGTGACGTATCATCAGTAAATTTAGGAAACAATAGCATAATGTAAATTGCTTGTTAAAGTCCAACATTCCATTATATTGCTTTTTAAAAATTCTTAGTTTTAAAAATTTACATATACACAAAAAGAAAGTATATTAAACCACCATATGCACATCTTATAATATTAACGTATACATTCTTAATATCAACTTTTACCAACACTCTGACATTCCTGTTTCATTTATACTGCCGTGTTTTTTTTTCCCTGACAGTATTTTAAGCACACTTCAGATGAATATTCCTAATATTTTTAGATTGGCCCCACCCAGGAAACTGCTTGCATTTGCATGCTATTCAAGCACCGTCAACTAAAAATGGATGGACCTTTTATAAGGACAAAATTCCAAGGTCCTCTTGAGACTATATGGGCATCATCCCCAAATGATATTCTCCAGTTTATTAAAAGCAAACTACTGGCCATGCAGCCACCACCTAAAACAGAAGTGACGCAACACCTGATTGGCCTCCTTAGAGATCAGAGGCAGCATATCCCAGGCTTGGGAGTTTTACTATAGTCAAGTCACCATAAAAGTGGCCAAGATCAAATGGGATCCCTGAAGCAAGAGATCTTGGAAATATTCCAGGTATCAGTAACACAAGCCATACCATGTCCTTTACTTTCACTATCCCTTTCAGAGTGTACGTTATCGTTGTTGTCTGTGAACAGTCTTAAAGATGTTTGGTGTGCTTGCACGTGAGACAGCCAGTACTCACTGGCCCTTATTTTTTGAATTGGAAGATTTCCTCCCACTGCTGAACAGTACTCACCTTCTGGACTCTAACTGCCAACCTATCCTGAAGTCATATAGTCTCCCTGATGGAAACTTCCTGACTTGACATAGCCATCTTTCAGTGGGTGGTCTCTGAACCTAAGTCCATAAATTGAAAGAGCTCCCCCAAAACTCTATATGAAAATAAGTGTCTATTAAGAGCAAAGCCTGGTCCTACTTCTGTCTTATATTTGCCATTTTTATAATAATGTAAAGACTAGTGTGTTTTCACAGCTATAGGGATGAATTCATACCTGAATGTGTCTGTGGTTATAGATGAGCAAAATCCTGGACTTGATATACAGAGTTCTCCAAAGTTGGATTCTAACCTCTCTTTCCAAGCTTGTCCCGTGAGCTTCCTATACCTGCTGTGTCTCAAAGCTCCAGTGAAATGTTTGCTTTTGCTCACACTAATTCCTCTACATGGAATACCTCCCTCACTCCATTTCTACATATCCAAATTTTACTTATTCTTCCAGGCCCGGGTCAAATATTACCACATTCTCTGACCTCTTATAGAACTTTATTTATAGTTCTTCACTGTATTATAGTCATTTATATTCATGACGAATTTTCAACAGTCTTTTTATTTTTTTGAGATATAATTGACATATAATACTTTATTCGTTTCAGGTGTACAACATAATGATTCAATATTTGTATATTTTATGGAAAGATCACCACAATAAGTCTAGCTAACACCCAATCTTATATCAGGAGCTTAATTATATGAGGTTGGACTCTGGGGAAAGAAACATCAATAAGAAAATTCCTGCCCCCTTGGGGACCATGGTTTAACAGGGTGGCTGGACAATTAACAATTGCTGTTATAGGACATGGCAAGGCCTCTAATAGGAATATGTCAAGGGTACAGTGGGAGAGCAAAGGAGGGGGTGGCTCCCACTGTTGGCCTTATTATTAAAGGCCCCAGAAAGAACTGATGCCTGAACACAGACTGGAAGGATGTATAGGAGTTCCAGCACAGCTAAGAGAGAGGAAGATGTGCCAATCTGTTACCAAATGCAAGTTCATGTGCCAGATGCTCAGTGAGGCCAAACAAACTAAAAAGTCAGAGCTTGGAGCAGAGAAAGTTTTATTGCAGGTGTGAGCAAGGAGAATGGGTGGCTAGTGCTCAAAATACCCCGAAATCCCTGAAGAGCTCCAGCAAAGCATTTTTAAAAGCCAGGTGAGGGAAGGGGGGGCCACAGGGTATATGATCAGTTTGTACACAATTCTCTGATTGGTTGATGTTGAGGTAATAGAGCAGTGAACATTATCATTCCTTAGGTGCTCGTAGGTCTGGGGGCTCATGATCATCAAGGAGCTAATTTCTTCCATTTGGTGGTGGTTTTAACAACTGTAAAACAACTCAAGAAGTGTGCATCAAGTACTGTTATCTAGGTACTTCAGAGAGGAGCTACAGCAGAGGATATGGGGGAGGGATCTGTCCTGGGAAGGCCCCGTAGGGTCCTGCTTGGTTACAAATTCAAGTGTACTACAGTTCTCCTCTCTGTTACTAAATTGTGAGCTCCTGAAGGCAGGGGTGGTTCCAACCCTTAAGGTCTCAGAGCACTTTTATGCCTCACATAAAAGACCGGTTTACTAAATAAGTATCATCTGAAGGAGACTTTTAGGGTAAGTGTGGTCAAACAGCACATGGAATTGGGCAACAAATGATAAGAGGGTACCAATGAATGCTTTACACGATTACTGAGACGGGTCCTGCCGCTACGAAAACGAGTGCAGAAGGAGGTTGCTGCTGTTCACGTTCTGGTTAG